>NC_084745.1:23877044-23892044 GCF_033978785.1 Entelurus aequoreus
GACGTCTGTGGTCATGAAGTCCTTTGAGCGCTTGGTCCTGCCCCACCTCAAGGACATCACAGCCCCCCTCCTGGACCCACTGCAGTTCGCCTACAGAGCCAACAGGTCTGTGGATGATGCGGTGAACCTGGCCCTCCACTTCATCCTGAAGCATCTGGACTCCCCAGGAACCTACGCTAGGATCCTGTTTGTGGACTTCAGCTCTGCCTTCAACACCCTCCTCCCTGGACTGCTACGAGACAAGCTCTACCAGCTCAGCGTGCTCGACTCCCTCTGCAGTTGGATCAATGACTTCCTGACAGACCGAAGACAGCACGTGCGGCTAGGAAAGATTGTCTCGGACAGTCGAACCACGAACACTAATACTCCTCAGGGCTGTGTACTTTCCCCCTGGCTCTTCTCCCTGTATACAAACTGCTGCACCTCCAGTCACCAGTCCGTAAAGCTGCTCAAGTTTGGGTATGACACTACCCTCATCAGGTTCATCTCGAATGGCGATGAGACCGCCTACAGGAGAGAGGTGGACCGGCTGGCGTCCTGGTGCAGCCTCAACAACCTGGAGCTGAACGCCCAGAAAACAGTGGAGATGATCATGGACTTCAGGAAAGTCACAGCCCCACCATCCCCCCTCACCCTGATTGACTCCCCCCGTCTCCATTGTGGACTCCTTCCGTTTGTTGGGCACCACCATCACCCAGGACCTCAAGTGGGAGCCGACCATCAGCTCCCTCATCAAGAAGGCCCAGCAGAGGATATACTTCCTGCGGCAGCTGAGGAAACTTAAGGTGCCGACTGAGATGCTGGTGCAGTTTTACTCAGCCATCATCGAGTCCATCCTCACCTCCTCCATCACCATGTGGTTCCCCGGCGCCACAGTCCAGGATCAGCATCGACTGCAGCGCATCGTACGTGCTGCTGAGAAGGTGATTGGCTGCAAGCTCCCATCCCTCCAGGACCTGTTCTCCTCCAGGACCAGGAGGCGTGTGGGTCGGATCACAGCTGACTCTTCTCACCCTGGACACAAACTATTCTCCCCTATCCCCTCAGGCAGGAGACTACGGTCCGTCCAGACCCACACCTCCCGCCACCTGAACAGTTTTTCCCCTCGGCCATCAGGCACATGAACAATAACTCCTAACAGTAGCTCCTTTGAATTCCTTTCTAAGTCTAAAACAAGATCTGATAGCTCAGTTAGAGCTTTTGTTATTACCAAATCTGTGTTACAGTATATGTGTTTTATGTTGCATGATTGCACCAAGAAAAATTCCTAGTTTGTGAACCCGTTCTCAAACAATGGCAATAAAAACTATTCTGATTCTGATTCTGATTCTGATATTGTTTTTGTTCCGGTCCAATAATTGACCGTAATATTATTTTCTACATGTTCGTAGTATGCTAGTTAGCTTGTTCTTTTACGTTTTGTGCTTGTTTTCTGCCTCAATAAATGTTTGTGTTATAAATGTTCTATATAGTCTATTCTTCTTGTTGCAAATATTTTTCAGTCCTTTTGTCATCCATGGTTGATTGTTTTTATTTTGCTTCTTACTAAGTTGTTTCAATGGATAGTGTTTGTCATAAAGCATCTCGAAAGTATTAAAAATGTTGAAATCTCCACATAAGAAAGTTATTATTTTGACTGATTTCAATAAAAGTTGCCTTACTCCAGTTCTTAAAGATAACAGTGTTTTACTTAGGTGATCTATAAATACTACTGATCAGTACGTTATTGCTTTTTTCATGACATATATATTGGTTATACATTCTAAGATAGTGTTTTTTGTTTTATTATTTGTCCATACATAGTCCAATCTTTGGTATGCAATATTTATTATTTTTTATTTATTACTTTTTTCTGTTTTTCGGGTGTAATACTGTAAGTCACCACACACTCTAGTAGTTTTCACTGCAGTTATTTTCATAGTAAAGTAGATAAGCAGTGAGCACAATATATAGTATTAGGCAAAATAAGACATGTTTTACATGGCCAGTGGTATAATACATTTTGGTGAGGATACCGAAAGTATTTTTGCTGTTTGAGTTGCCCACAGTACACCTTCCAGAATCACGATGGCTCCGCTAATTTCTTTATCATCCGACAAAGAAGTAGTTTGTTTACAACAAACACATACTACTCTCTGTATTCTACTAGTTTTATTGCTGCAAAATCCTC
This sequence comes from Entelurus aequoreus, assembly GCF_033978785.1. Classification (NCBI taxonomy): domain Eukaryota; kingdom Metazoa; phylum Chordata; class Actinopteri; order Syngnathiformes; family Syngnathidae; genus Entelurus; species Entelurus aequoreus. The sequence goes on from NC_084745.1 coordinate 23,879,215, forward strand.
ATCTAACGGTTGCTTGAGACTTTTACTATACAAAAGGATTATTAGTGTGAAAAAAAAAATGCTTTTGAAACATGCATTATCCATCTCCAGAGCTCCCCTAGCACAAATTAACACTATTCTTACTTTGTTTCTCCATTCAAGGGCAGTAAAAATGTGTTATTGCCACACCTCCATCATTACCTGAGAGGCTGTGGCTCGCAGAGTGCTGAGATGCAGAAGGCTGTCCGATGACTTTCAAGCGATATGCAAAAAGCTCCCCCGTTAATAATTCATGCCCGAGTTAACAAATGGCACTGTTGTGCTGAAACGAATCAGCCGCGTTGTTGAAATGCTATTTTTGAGCAGATGAAAGTTTAATTCCTGTCCTAGATTACTAGTCCTCGTCTATAAAGCGTGCCCGTTATTTTGCTGATGTTTCCCCCCAACCCGCTGTAATGGGAGATGTAGGGAAGGCGTCGCTTGCACTCGAACGCTTATGTACTCGCCAGGGATGCTCCCTTCTGATAGGTGACATTTGGGCCACCTACCAGTGTTTGCATATGGCTGGCTGAGCTGTGCGTGACTGTCTATATGCAGTGGTATGATATCCAAACATTCAATGCAAACAATGAAGATCATGTTAGTCAAACACATGGATGCACATTTTAAGTCATATTAATCAGCTTTTTAACAGATAAAGTTTCAGTTTACCTAAAGGGGATCTACAGCACGATCATTTTAATCTACATTTAAAGGACTTTCTTGTGGTTGAGATTATATGTATTGGATGTGCTCGGTGTAAATTTTGCTCCAAAGACATTTTCATAACCCGATTTTTGTCTGCAAAATTGCAGATTGAAAATGAAACCACGTCCCACCATCTCTCAAAGTATAATTTTTATTTTGAAAATATACAGTTGAAATATATACTGTATCTGATGTCGTCACTGCTATTTTTTCCAGACCCGGCCGAAAATGAACTTCATAAACAGTATATAGTGTCATGTATTGGTTATCCATCTGGTCACATGACCCGGAACAGGAAACGGATTTGTTCAAGGTACCAGTTGTTATGTAACACCACACACATGTGACGGAGCCGGCCGGCAATGTGATGTCCCTGTCGGTCTGTAGTTAATAATAAACATTCTAAAGGATACGAAGCTTTGTGCATTCAATTCAGTGGTAAGATTGACACACAACAATGGCGACGAGGATTATTGTGGACGTTTGAAGACTGTTTAGTTGGACGTTAAAAGGAGTTAAACAAGCAACATGGACAAGTCGGGGATTCAAACGTTCGCATGTTACACGGACCCAGCCACGCTCGGGCCGAGATGGACCCGTTGGCTGACTTCGTTTGAATTATATGCTGATGGGAAAGGACTGATTATTGATGCTGACGCCACGGCTGTGGTGAAGCAGAGGAGAAGAGCTCTACTTTTACACCTGGCGGGACCAGACGTCCAGGATGTGTTCCAAACTCTACCAGACACCGGGGAGGTGACTGACTATGCGAAGACAGTCACGGCGCTGAACACATACTTCGTGCCCAAAGTCAACTCAGCATATGCCCGCCAGACGTTTCACAAGTTGTGCCAGGAAACAGGTGAGACGGTGCAACAGTTTTCTACACGTTTGAGACGGACTGCGAGGGATTGCGGCTTTCAGGCTGACACAGACAACCAGATAAGGGATGCTATCCTGAATAAATGTACATCATCATATGTGCGCAGAAAGCTACTGGAGGAAGGGGACACGTTGACTCTTGCCCGCACATTGGAATTAGCCTCACAATGTGAGAGGATCGAGGAACAGATGGCAGCCATGTCTCTAACTGAGGAAAAGAGGGAACCTACAGTCTACGGGAGGGACACGGAGGCTGTGCATCGCGTTGCTCAAAAAGGAGGGAAATACTCTACACCTAGAGGGAAAACAGCGGAAAAAGAAGAAGGCGCCACTTCGGAGAGGAAGTGCTTCAGATGTGGATGCGCTGATCACATGGCAAAAGATCCCAAATGCCCTGCACGTGGACAGACATGTCACAAATGCAACGGGAAGGACCACTACGCCAAAATGTGCCGTTCAAGAGGATCAAGAAATCAAAATGTGAACAATCTGGAGGTAGAACATGACAGTGAGTTTGCATTCAATGTGAAAGAGGATGACATGTCAGAGAAACTTACATTTTGTGTGGGGGGAGTTAAGGTGGAAATGCTGGTTGATTCTGGTGCTAAGAGCAATGTGATGGGAACAAATGTATGGGAAAAACTAAAAGCAGAAAATATCAAATGTAATTCTTATGTGCCAAAAGAGCAGAGGAATTTGTACCCATACTCATCCAGTGAACCACTGCCAATTAAGGGGATGTTTGAGTGTGAAATCACCATCGGTGACAGATCTGAACAGGCAGAGTTCATTGTAATCAAGGGTAATGGTGAACCACTACTGGGGAGAAAGACAGCCATGAAACTAGGGGTGCTGAAAATAGGTGAGAATGTATCTGTAGTTACAGACATCAAAGGCACCCTCAGGCAACAATACCCAAAGGTCTTTAAGGGTGTAGGAAAATTAAAAACCAAACAGCTCAGCCTATACATAGACCCAAAAGTCAAGCCAGTGGCACAGCCTCTCAGGCGCATACCATACAACCTCAGAGAGGCTGTAGAGAATAAAATAAAGGAGCTGACTGAGCTAGACATAATAGAGTGTGTCAAAGGTCCCACCCCTTGGTTAAACCCCGTGGTGATATCCCCAAAACCTGACAATGATATCAGGTTGTGTCTAGATATGAGGAGGGCCAACGAAGCGATCATAAGAGAACGGTACCCTATTCCAACCGTGGATGACGTTTTACAAGGCCTGAATGGCTCTGCTATATTTAGCAAGCTAGATCTTAAATGGGGCTACCATCAGTTAGAACTGACCCCAGAGTCAAGAGATATAACCACTTTTGCAGTACACAATGGAGTGTACAGGTACAAAAGGCTGATTTTTGGTGTCTCATCAGCCAGTGAGCAATACCAGCATGAGATAGCCAATGCACTAGCCGGCATCGAGGGTGTCGAGAACATATCAGATGATGTGATAGTGCATGCACAAGATCAGGAAACACACGACAAGAGGTTACATGCTGTGATGAAGAGGCTTTCACAGTGTGGTTTAACACTAAATCCAGATAAATGTCAATTCAACATGGACAAGTTGGTTTTCATGGGGATACTTCTGACACAGAAAGGGATTGGTCCTACAGAAGAGAGGGTCAGAGCTATAGTAGAGGCCAGAGAACCCGAGGATGCTTCGGAAGTTAGGAGCTTCTTGGGTCTCGTAGGATTCAGTTCGAGATTTATCTCAGGTTTTGCAACAATATCAGAACCTTTAAGACGCCTGACCAGAAAAGACGTACCATTTGAGTTCGGTCCAGAACAGAAAAAAGCGTTTCAGGTTTTGAAGGAGGAATTAGCAAAAGCTGTTATACTAGCCTACTTTGACAAAGACGCACCAACCAAGGTGATAGCAGATGCTAGTCCAGTAGGGTTAGGTGCAGTGCTAGTGCAAAAACAACAGGGGGAGATGGTACCTGTGTGCTACGTGAGTCGCAGCCTGACAGACTGTGAGCGTAGGTACTCTCAGACAGAGCGCGAAGCTTTAGCTCTAGTATGGGCTTGTGAGAGACTACATCCTTATGTGTATGGCAAGAGATTTGATTTGGTCACAGACCATAAGCCATTAGAGGTTATATATGGCCCTAGATCCAAACCATCCGCACGCATTGAGAGATGGGTCCTCAGATTACAGCCATATGATTTCAGAGTTGTATACGTACCTGGGAAACAAAACATAGCAGACCCATTGTCACGGCTGCTGGGCAACACAGCACAGAAAGAGGTACACAAACATGATTCAGAAGAGTATGTTAGATTTGTAGCAATGAGTGCCACACCCAAAGCACTTACTACACGAGAGATAGAGGAAGCCTCTGCTACTGACCCAGAATTAATTGAGGTACGCAATGCAATAACAAGCGGATGTTTTGATAATTGTAAACAGTATGCACCAATTGTTAACGAGCTATGTACTATTGGATACATTGTGTTACGGGGGACACGCATAGTGCTGCCTCAGAGACTGCAAGCACGAGCACTTACACTAGCCCATGAGGGACATTTGGGAATAGTGGGAACCAAACAGCACCTCAGAACCAAGGTTTGGTGGCCTGGCATGGAGAAGGCAGCCGAGAAGTACTGTAAGGCCTGCCATGGATGCCAGATTGTAGCCAGACATGACCCACCAGAACCACTGAGATCCACAAGTCTACCGGACGGTCCCTGGCAAGATGTGGCCATAGATCTGCTAGGACCGCTGCCAACTAACCACTCCATACTTGTGGTGGTGGACTACTACAGTCGCTATTATGAGTATGACATTATGACCTCCACAACTGCAGAGAAGGTTGTGGACAGTCTGGAGTCTATTTTCAGCAGACACGGACTGCCAGTTACCTGCAGGTCAGACCAGGGGCCACAGTTCAAGTCTGACGTGTTCAAGGAGTATTGCGAGACAAATGGAATCACACACGTGAAGACGACTCCAAAGTGGGCTCAAGCAAATGGAGAAGTTGAGCGTCAGAACTCATCACTAATGAAAAGGATAAGGATCGCCCATGCAGAAGGACTGGACTGGAAACGTGAACTAAGGAAGTATGTGACTGTGTACCGGAGCATAGAACATGCTACTACTGGGAAGAGCCCTGCTGAGCTACTCTTCAATCGGAGGATGAGGGGAAAATTGCCAGATCTCTGTGGATCACACACAGCGTCGCTGGAAGTACGTGATAGAGATGCAGAGCAAAAGGGAAAAGCAAAGCTCTATGCTGATGAACGACGGGGAGCTCAGTACTCACAAGTAGACGTTGGAGACACAGTGCTCGTACAGCAGGACAAGGTGGACAAGTTCACCACACCCTTCAACGCGACACCACATAAAGTGGTGAGCAAAACAGGGAATCAGGTTGTGGTTGAATCACCAACAGGAGCGAGATATCAGAGAAACACCACACATGTAAAGAGATATGTGACAAACCGACCAACAGAGAGACACGACACACAAGAGGAGACGCAGTGGACGGAGGACATTGCACTTGGAGTGGACACAGAGGGACAGACTAATGACAATCACACTCCACACCACACCCGGATGTCAGAGGTGCCAAAGGCCAGACCCCAAAGGGTTACAAAACCGCCTGGAAGGTTCAGTGATTTTTGTCTTGACCTAGGTTGACTTACATTGGAAAAAAGAAAGAAAAGAGAGTTATTGTGCATTGGGAAAAAAAGTGTTCCACATGTTACTGTGCAATGGTTTCACAGGTTTGTTTGGAGAAAACGTTTTGTGGTTTTAAGGGTCAGTACAGAGGTTGTTTACGGTACAAGTTTATTTCCAAGGAAAAGAGGGATGTCATGTATTGGTTATCCATCTGGTCACATGACCCGGAACAGGAAACGGATTTGTTCAAGGTACCAGTTGTTATGTAACACCACACACATGTGACGGAGCCGGCCGGCAATGTGATGTCCCTGTCGGTCTGTAGTTAATAATAAACATTCTAAAGGATACGAAGCTTTGTGCATTCAATTCAGTGGTAAGATTGACACACAACATATAGATGCACGTGGTCACAACATTAGGTACACCTGCACTGAGTGCATAGAAAAAGCTGCTTATAGCAGCCCCTATGTTCAGTTCAGTTTCAGTTGATTTCGAACATGCATACAATACAATGTAATGCATCACATATTTGCAGTTGTTTCATTACAGCACGTCCGAAAAGGAGTAAGACAAATCTGAGTTTATTTAATCCTACCCCTTTTCATACCACAGCAATTTTATCCCACTTCCTTGTTCTCTGTAACAGAACAGTAAATACATAAATAATAAATAAATAATATACCATAGTAAGTAAACAAATAATTAAGTACATAAATCATCTTTATCTAAAAAAAGAAAAGTGTTTGAGATGTTCATCATAATTGTTCTTTTGTGTACTTTGTGAACACTTGTAGTTTGAACAATCTCTTAAACTGAATCATATTGGTGCTTTGTTTGATTTCTTTGGTTAATCCATTCCATAATTTAATTCCACATACTGATATGCTACACGTTTTAAGTGTTGTACGAGCATACAAATGTTTTAAATTAGATTTTCCCCTAAGGTTATATTTATTCTGTTTTGTTCAGAAGAATTGTTGTACATTTTTAGGTAGCAGGTTATAGTTTGCTTTGTATATAATTTTAGCTGTTGGTAAATGCAACAAGTCAATATTTGTGATTCAATAAATAAAGGGTTAGTATGTTCTCTATATCCAACATTATGTATTATTATAATTTATCTTTTTTGTAACACCGTTATCCCATACTTCTACACAATAACTCAGATATGGTAACACTAGTGAGCACTGAACAGTAAAGAATATGAAGTGATTTTTGGTCCAGAACATGTTTTGCTTTATTCATTATTGTTGTGTGTCTTGCTACTTTATGTTGTATATTTCTTACATGAGGTTTCCAGTTGATTTTATCATCTATTAATACACCCAAAAAAGTGTTTTCTGTTACACTTTCAATGTCTACGCTATCTATATGTATTTGTATTTGACTTTCCCTTGTACTGTAGCCAAATAGCATTATTTTAGTTTTACTGAGATTCAAAGAGTCTATTTTTGTCAAACCATCATTTTAATTTGTTCATTTCTTCTGTTATTATTTGTATTACCTTTTGTGTGTTATCTCCTGAACAAAACACAGTTGTATCATCTGTAAATAATACTAACTTTAAGTCCTTTGTAACTTTACAATTTTGGTCCGAGTATTGGTCCCTGAGGTACACCACAACCTATTTTCAGCTCTGAAGAAGTGTGTTCTCCTATCTTCATGTATTGCTTCCTGTTGGTTAAGTAGCTTCAAACCCAGTTCAATACCAACCTTAATACCAACCAAACAACTTATTTTCTCAGTAGAAATAATTAATACAAATCAACAGGCTGGAGATGTATACTGTAATTGCTTATGCAGTGTTTTGATGCTTGCCAGTAAGTATGTCCATCTGGCTATGAATTGATTAATGCGACACCAAACTTAAGGAAATCATTGATTTCTTAAGAATATATAGACAGAAACATAGAGAGATGATGTATGTACACATCACTATGCAAATAAGGACCTCAAAGTGCAGACTTCTTTCAAATGTTAAAAAGTGGGGCAGCGCCTGGCTAACCTGGAGTCCTAAGAAGAATTTTCTTCTAAGGCCCTCCACCCATTAAATCAAATTCATACTTTTTTTTATTTATGTGAAACAATTTTTATATTTTTTAATCAAACTTGAATTTAATCTGAAGCATGTTTTGGACTGAAATTAATTGGAAAATTGAAAATAAATTGAGGCAGCACGGTGGAAACAGCGGTTTAGTGCATGTGCCTCAAAATACGAAGGTCATTGGTTCGATCTCCAGGCTCGGGGTCTTTCTGTGTGGAGTTTTCATGTTCTCCCCGTGACTGTGTGGGTTCCCTCCGGGTACTCTGGCCTCCTCCCACCTCCAAAGACATGCACCCGGGGATAGGTTGATTGGCAACACTAAATTGGCCCTAATGTGTGAATGTGAGTGTGAATGTTGTCTGTCTATCTGTGTTGACCCTGCGATGAGGTGGCGACTTGTCCAGGGTGTACTCTTCCTACCGCCCGAATGCAGCTGGGAAGGCTCCAGCACCCCCCGCGACCCTGAAAGGCACAAGCGGTAGAAAATGTATGAAGAATAAATTGTTCAATAATTATTTTTTTGGGAGAGGGAAATAATACATTTTATATGATTAAAATCGAAATATAATATCTTAGTCAGTGTATGTTTTGGTTAACGAATTTTCTTTCCATGAATGGAAAAATGAAAAACAAAAAACGACCAGTTTAATTTTGTTTTAAAATACAAAAAATAACATTGAAAAACAATGCCAGCAGCACATCCATGGAGGCGAGGTAACCACTCTCCAGTGCCCCTTTGGTTTTTTTTAGCTCAGTGTTGCAGGCGTTTGCTCCTATGCTATATCGTTATGATTTTATCGGTATGAGACCCTTATCGATAATCGTCATCAATATAGGTATTTGTTGGTACTTTTATAAGTACTACATGTAATTTGTGGAACCAAAGATGTGAAAAAATGTATTTTAATTATCATCTCTATTAGTACAAGAAGTTGAACACCTCCAACATGATGTACTGTAAAATCTCAGAGCAGCGAAGTATTTTATCAACACCTGTTTTTTAAGTCTAAAGAAGTCAACTACCGTAATTTCCGAACTATAAGCCGCTACTTTTTCCCCTCGTTCTGGTCCCTGCGGCTTATACAAGGGTGCGGCTTATTTACGGCCTGTTCTTCTCCGACACCGACGAAGAGGATTTCGGTGGTTTTAGTACGCAGGAGGAAGACGATGATTAAAGACTGACTTTTCATATACCGGTAGGCTGGTTATTTTGATAACGTACAGGCGAGCACTTTGTATTACTTCGCACCGTTGTATTATTTGTACTCTGCAGGAATGCTGTTCGCCATGTCAAAGATGTGAAAGTTTGATTGAATGATTGAAAGATTTATTGTTAATAAATGGGACGCTTTGCGTTCCCAAACAGTCATCTCTGTCCCGACAATCCCCTCCGTGGTAGCAGGAACCCCTATATACTACGGTAATTACACATCAAAACCCTGCGGCTTATAGTCGGGTGTGGCTTATATATGGAGCAATCTGTATTTTCCCCTAAATTTGGCTGGTGCGGCTTATAGTCAGGTGCGGCTTATAGTCCGGAAATTGCGGTATGTGTGCAGTGTAAGGTGAAATGAAATTATGTCATTTTCTTGTAAAGACCACACAGACCCTCGCTCTGTTTCTATTCCTTACAATTACACTCACCTGGAAATAATATTTAAGTATGGCATTCATGTGCAGACCACAGTCCTTTTACAGGATATATCTTATCTAATATATCATATGAATAAATAGAAACAGTTAGCATGTAATGTGGGTGTGCATTTTGTTACAATAGAAATTGTGTTTATGTTGCACACGGATGTATTTGAGTGACGGGCGGGAAGCCACACTGAGTGTTAACAGCTACCGTTGTATGTGTGTGTAGTGCATGTTATATAAATCAATTGTGAGCCAGTATAATGCTCAATCAGCCAGTTTGTAGTCAAGAGAGATAACAAACTGAAACACATTTAGCAAGGTGTCTTTTAATGACAGGAAAACGTGCAGTAATGAAGTGACATCAGACTGCAACCAGAGACCTATCAGTCACAGTGGATGCTATCTTGCTTCAGAGCAACTTTAAAGGCCTACTGAAATGAATTTTTTTTATTTAAACGGGGATAGCAGATCTATTCTATGTGTCATACTTGATCATTTCGCGATATTGCCATATTTTTGCTGAAAGGATTTAGTATAGAACAACGACGATAAAGATTGCAACTTTTGGTATCTGATAAAAAAAAGGCTTGCCCCTACCGGAAGTAGCGTGACGTAGTCAATTGAACATATACGCAAAGTTCCCTATTGTTTACAATGATGGCCGCATGAAGTGAGAGAGATTCGGACCGAGAAAGCGACAATTTCCCCATTAATTTGAGCGAGGATGAAAGATTTGTGGATGAGTAAAGTGCAAGTGAAGGACTAGTGGGGAGTTGAAGCTATTCAGATAGGGAAGATGCTGTGAGAGCCGGGGGTGACCTGATATTCAGCTGGGAATGACTACAACAGTAAATAAACACAAGACATATATATACTCTATTAGCCACAACACAACCAGGCTTATATTTAATATGCCACAAATTAATCCTGCATAAAAACACCTACGTGTTTGTTATGCTAGCTCCTAGCTCCTATGCTAGCTCCTAGCTCCATAGAACACGCCAATACAATTCAAACACCTGATCAACACACACAATCACTCAGCCCAAAAGACCGTTCACCTAACCCAAGGTTCATAAAGCTCATATATTTTTAAAAAGTTACGTATGTGATGCGCACGTACGGTCAAGCTATCAAATGTTTAGCAGCCAAGGCTGCATACTCACGGTACCTGGTATTCCGCTGGGAATGACTAAAACAGTAAATAAACACAAGACATATATTTACTCTATTAGCCACAACACAACCAGGCTTATATTTAATATGACACAAATTAATCCTGCATAAAAACACCTACGTCTTTGTTATGCTAACTCCTAGCTCGTATGCTAGCTCCTAGCTCCATAGAACACGCCAATACAATTCAAACACCTGATCAACACACACAATCACTCAGCCCAAAAGACCGTTCACCTAACCCAAGGTTCATAAAGCTTATATATTTAAAAAAAAGTTACGTATATACGCAAAAAAAAGTTGCGCACATACGGTCAAGCGATCAAATGTTTAGAAGCCAAAGCTGCATACTCACAGTAGCACGTCTGCGTCTTTGTCATCCAAATCAAAGTAATCCTGGTAAGAGTCTGTGTTGTCCCAGTTCTCTACAGGCGTCTGTGTATCGAAGTCAAAAGTCCTCCTGGTTAGAGTCTCTGTTATCCGAGTTCTTCCATCTTGACTGCATCTTTCGGGAATGTAAACAAAGAAGCGCCGGCTGTGTACTGTTGTTGCTGACTTCGTTCGAAAAATACGTCCATTTCGCACCGACAACTTTCTTCTTTGCTTGCTCAGCTTCTTTCTCCATAATGCAATGAACATGATTGCAACAGATTCACGAACACAGATGTCCAGAATACTGTGGAATTATGAAATGAAAACAGAGCTTTTTCGTATTGGCTTCAATGTGGAAGGCATACCCGTGTTCCCCGGGCTACGTCACGCGCATACGTCATCCTCAGAGGCGTTTCGAACCGGAAGTTTAGCGGCAAATTTAAAATGTCACTTTATAAATTAACCCGGCCGTATTGGCATGTGTTATAATGTTAAGATTTCATCATTGATATATAAACTATCAGACTGCGTGGTCGGTAGTAGTGGGTTTCAGTAGGCCTTCAATGGGTTATTATATTACCTCAGTGTTTCACTTTTTTGAGTGGATTAATACTGGCCATTGGATTAATGGATCGCTGGAAGGAGGGTTGATAAAACGCGGCCGTGACTCGTCATAAGTAAAGTGCGTTCATTTCAAACTGTCACAGCGTGCGTGACTTTGAGGAGGAAAAATTGTTGTTACAAATGTTTGTGTGGTGTTGCTTCTTATTTGTCATTATTCAAAGCTGATTTCAATGCTTAGCATGGCATAATAATGTCGGTCAGCTGAAACAAAAACTACCGATAACAGTATCGTTAGTCCAGAATCTTCACAGTACTCAGTATAAATCTCTGAGGCTATGTCTACATTTAGCCGGATAACCCCTTAAACAAATAATTATTTTTGCCTAAGCCCCGTTTCAGCCACACTAAACCATCGTTTAAGGCACGCCTCCTCGGACAATGTTTTACACGGGTAAGTGCGCCGTGTATTTCTTGAATCGCCGGATCTTAGCTTTATATGGACTTATTAAACGTTTACAAACTGAGTTCAGGGAGGAAGTGACACCAGAAAGACCACGCCCCACACAGGAAGTGACATCGGAAAGAAGGCGCCACAGCCAGCTTCACAACAACCTGTTCGGTAACTCGGCGGCAACCACTAGAAAGATGGAGGCGAATAATCCAGACATGCCTGTGTTTCCCCTTTCTCTACATGTACAGACGCTTGTGGAAATCACACATGAATACCTTAAGAGAATGCGATTGCAGCTATTTCGGATACAACACTTCTCAGAACTTTCTAATGTCCAGGTCAGCTGTGATTCTACTTACCGAAAAACTCGGGCTGTTTGTCGAAGGAGAGACAACGAGAATGCAGGCTCCCGTGGATGTGATAAAAAAAGGTAGTGTGTGCTTTATATTACCTGGCCGACGAGGGAAGACTACGGAAAACATTAAATACTTTTGGACTGGCAAAACAGACTATCAGTTATTGTCTGCCATGTATGTCGTGGACTCAACGTCTAGGTCCAGAGTATATAAAGTCACCAAAAAGGAATGGACAATGAAGGTGAAGGCAAAAGAGTGATCCTAACCAGATATCTAGAACCCTAGGTTGATTGATGTAAAATGTTCTTTATCACATTGTTTACTTTCACTTGTCCATTAAAGATGTTATTAATTTATGATGTACCAGGTGTGATTCACTACAATAGGGCCCCACAGCACACTGGATTCCAGTTATTTGAAATGCCACAACACAGGATATTGTTCAGATAAGTTAAATTTAATTCAAGAACTTGCACACAAATCAACACCGGAGGTGACTATGACATGCGCAATTTCTGCGCATTTTCCGCGCACGCGTACGGAGGGGGGAGGGGGCCTTAAACGACCATTGTGTATGTGTGGACAAGGGTAAGATTAGGTGGGATTTACCCTGGATAACCTTAGTGTAGAAGGGACCTAAATCTCAGTGCTACTCTGTGTGCGTTTTTAGTCTTTTGTTAGTTTTCTTAGCTCAATAGGAGCCCAAAGAAAGCAATGGCAGAACGGTCTAGGGTTTGATATTTTAACCACAGCGTTGTACGACAGTGCCTCTCTCTCCCTTTCTTCCACTGCAGATTAAGAAGATTAACCGACAAGGTAAAGTGCATTTTTTCGTATTATTCCTAATCATTGTAGTGACCTGGCTGTTATTGTTATGGAGTTTGATGATTTTAGCGCTATTGACAGTGTGTGGGCATGTCGGCAGGGCGTCTGAAAAATGAGGAAGACACATTTCACTCTCTTAAATTTAAAGTTAATCCAT
>NC_084745.1:23894544-24024544 GCF_033978785.1 Entelurus aequoreus
TATGGAAACGGGGTTTGTATATATATATATATATATATATATATATATATATATATATATATATATATATATATATATATATATATATATATATATATATATGTATGTATAGCGCTTTATATTGTGTTTAAAGTGTACAAATGTTACTAAATATGGACTTTTTTCAAGGCTGGAATTCATCATTTATGTTTGTATTGTTCCTAATAGGAACATTTGCTTTAACATTCAATTTGTTCTGTTTACCTACCCTATTCAAGAACTAATTACGTTCCTAAATTAAAATTCCACTTTCCACTGTCATATAGCACACATTAGACAAATGAGGTGGCATTAATTTCAGTACCCCCACAAGAACAATAGTAGGCTATGTAGATAGTCATTTTAATAAAATTGGATACATGTACAGTAGGTTACAGCAGTGATTTTCAAACTGGGGTACTCGTACCACTCGTGGTACACGGACCCCATCTGGTAGTATGCCAAATAATCCATTAAATAAATATTGTAATGACGTGACTTGAGCCGTTATTAAAAAGTTAAAGTCAAAGTACCACTGATGTGCGAAATTACCCTCTGCATTTGATCCATCCCCTTGTTCCACCCCCTGGGAGGTGAGGGGAGCAGTGAGCAGCAGCGGGAATCAATCCGACTACTATAGGCTGGAGTAGAACTGGTCCTATATTCAAACACAGTGTTACTGTTCAAACTGTGTGTAATGTTACAGTGGCCAACGATATTTAATATACTAGTCCAATAAAATCTCTGCCTTGTTATAATACATATTTAGGCCTACTATGCTACTGTATGTTAATGTTGAACATTATGGTGGTATTTGGAGGGACATTTTTTTTTAAATGGTACTTAGTGTCTCAGTGGCCTTGTGGTTGGTTGTCCGCCCTGAGATCGATAGGTTGTGAGTAGAGATAAATAAATAAATGATAAATGGGTTATACTTGTATAGCGCTTTTCTACCTTCAAGGTACTCAAAGCGCTTTGACAGTATTTCCACATTCACCCATTCACACACACATTCACACACTGAATGTGATGTCCGATAATGGCTTTTTTACCGATATCCGATATTTCGATATTGTCCAACTCTTAATTACCAATACCGATATCAACCGATACGATATATACAGTCGTGGAATTAACACATCATTATGCCTAATTTTGTTGTGATGCCCCGCTGAGTGCATTAAACAATGTAACTAGGTTTTCAAAAATAAATCAACTCAAGTTATGGAAAAAAATGCCAACATGGCACTGCCATATTTATTATTGAAGTCACAAAGTGCATCATTTCTTTTAACATGCCTCAAAACAGAAGTTTGGAATGTGGGACATGCTCTCCCTGAGAGAGCATGAGGAGGTTGAGGTGGGTGGGGTTGGGGGGGCAGGGTTGAGGTGGGGGTGGGGGGCTATGGGGTACCGGGGGGTTTGTATTGTAGCTTCCCGGAAGAGTTAGTGCTGCAAGGGGTTCTGGGTATTTGTTCTGTTGTGTTACGGTGCGGATGTTCTCCCGAAATGTGTTTGTCATTCTTGTTTGGTGTGGGTTCACAGTGTGGCGCATTTTTGTAACAGTGTTAAAGTTGTTTATACAGTCACCGTCAGTGTGACCTGTATGGCTGTTGACCAAGTATGCCTTGCTTTAACTTGTGAATGTGAAAAGCCGTAAATATTATGTAACTGGGCCGGCACGCAAAGGAAGTGCCTTTAAGGTTTATTGGCGCTCTGTACTACTCCCTACGTCCGTGTACACAGCGGCGTTTCAAAAAGTCATACATTTTACTTTTTGAAACCGATAATAAATAATTATGAAACTGATATCGATAATTTCCGATATTACATTTTAAAGCATTTATATTGCCAATATTAATATAATATTTATTAATATTGGCAGTCCGATATTATCGGACATCCCTAGTCGTGAGGTTAATTTCACCACACCTAGTGTGTGCGTGTTAATCACTGATACTTTAACTTTTAACTTTACTTCATGAAAAAAGTTTGAGAATCACTGGGTGTCAGGACGTGGACTTTGGGTTGTTCGTTTTCCCGAGATGCAAGGATCGTTGGAGTGGACAAGGCGTGAAGGTAAAGACATATTTATTTTTATCACTAACAAAAAGAACAAAAAAAAAGCGCGCACAAGGCGGAAGTACAAAAACTTGGCTAAGAAAACAAAAGACTAGCACGAAGGCAGAAACTATGAACATGAAGCAAAACTCGCTAACTGTGACATGAAGAAACAAAACTTACGTGGCATGGCATGAAGCATAACTATGAACAGGCATGAGTATCAGAAGTAAACAGAGTTAATGTCAACCAACAGAAAAAGACAGGCTTAAATAACAGTGACATGATTGGTGACAGGTGTGTGAGTCCAAACGTGGAACAGGTGAAACTAATGGGTAACCATGGAAACAAAACAAGGGAGTGAAAAAGCAGGAAATAAGTGACCAAAACCCAAACAGGACATAACTAAAACAAAAAATGATCAAAAGACATGACAGAGCCCCCCCCCCTTAAAGACAGATCCCAGATGTCCAAAAAAAACAATAATCAAGAGTCATGGGAGGGCGGGAGGGGGACACCAGATCAAGTGTCCCCGACTCCACCGGGGCAGAATCAGGTGGCAGCGACGCGTAGACCACCGCTGAACCTGACGAGGTGGGCGACCCGGGAATGGCCACATCCGTGGCCGACGAGGAGGTCGGCGTACTTGGCGTGGCGGACGCCCAGGGAATGCCCACATCCGTGGCCAACGAGGAGGTGGGTGCGTCGTCGTCGTGGCAGGCGTGGATGCGCGTGTCGTCGTCGTGGCAGGTGTGGAAGCAGCAGATGAAGCAGGCGCAAGTGCAGCAGACGAAGCAGGCATGGAAGCATAGATGAAGCAGGCGCGGGTGCAGTAGACGAAGCAGGCGGCGGGTCTTGGCGTGGCGGGTCTTGGCGTGGCGGGTCCTGGCGTGGCGGGTCCTGGCATGGCGGGTTTTGGCATGGCGGGTCTTGGCATGGCAGATCTTGGCATGGCGGGTCTTGGCTTAAGTGGTCCTGGCTTGGTTGGTCCTGGCTTGGGTCCTAACTTTAGTCCTGGCTGCATGGAGCTGCTACGGGCGGCGCTTGGCGGCGTGGAGCAGCTACGGGCGGCGCTTGGCGGTGTGGAGCAGCTACAGGAACCTGCCTTGGTGCAGGTACAGGTGCTAGTTGTGGTGTAGCGACAGGTGCTAGCTGTGGTGCTGCGACAGGTGCTAGCCGTGGAGCAGCTACTGGTGCTAGCCTTGGAACAGCTACTGGTGCTAGCCTTGGAGCAGCAACTGGTGCTAGCCGTGGTGCTAGCCTTAAAGCAGTGACAGGAACTTGGCGTGGTGCAGCTGGTGCTAGCCTTGAAGCTGGTGCTCGCCTTGGAACAGGTGCAGGTGGAGGTGGCCTAGCTGGAGGCT
The DNA here is from genome assembly GCF_033978785.1 of Entelurus aequoreus. Lineage (NCBI taxonomy): Eukaryota > Metazoa > Chordata > Actinopteri > Syngnathiformes > Syngnathidae > Entelurus > Entelurus aequoreus. The sequence goes on from NC_084745.1 coordinate 23,897,988, forward strand.
GTGGCTTGGCAGGCCGAAGAAGTGGTGGTGGCGGCCGCGATAGAGGCTTTGGTTTGGCATGACGCAGCTGAGCCACCCCACTAGTACCGTTCCTGGCCCTAGCCCCCCCCTCAAGGAGCGGATACCAGACGCGCTCCCCGCGGTTTGGAACCGTTTTTAGGGGTGGGTGGAGGGAGGTCAGGGGCCGGGGGGGCAGAATCCTCCACTTTAAATTGTCCAAAAATGATTTATTTATCCCCCACCTGGGGTTTTGTGGGCGGAAAAAAGAAAACATTTGTGACGGCGGTGGGGCTTCAGTCTTGGGGGGCAGGGCATGAAGTCTGGGTGACTGTGATTGACTCGCTCTGATTTTTAGAAACATGTCCTGATACTGATGGATCTTGGTCTTAAAGTTTTTTCTTGGGGCCGGGTGATCGAACGAAAAATAATTGAGAGAAAAAAAATCCTGATCTATGATGTCATCCGCTAACGGTGGCGAGACGTTGTCCTGGGGGAGCCGAGCAGGCTGCAGCCTATTTCCGCCCGGAGGGGGAGGAGCTTGCGGGAGCGACGCGTGCTGACCGCACGCGGAAGCCTTTCCTCCTGACGACCTTCGTCTTGGACGGCACTTTCGTGGCTGGGGCGACGCGCCAACGTCGTCGGACCAAACGGAGCTCAATGGCACCAGTTCTCCATTTGGCCCCCACATCAAGTCTCTGCGCTCCACAGAGGAATAACGCAGCGTTTCCTCCTCCATCGCGCGCAGTACCGCCCACGCTCCCTCGTCCAAACCTCTTGCGGGAAAACTTTTTACAGCTGGCAACATTCTGTCAGGAAGTGGACATTGGGTTGTTCGTTTTCCCGAGATGCAAGGATCGTTGGCGTGGACAAGGCATGAAGGTAAAGACATATTTATTTTTTATCACTAACAAAAAGAACAAACAAAAAGCGTGCACAAGGCGGAAGTACAAAAACTTGGCTAAGAAAACAAAAAAATAGCACAAACTATGAACATGAAGCAAAACTCGCTAACTGTGACATGAAGAAACAAAACTTACGTGGCATGGCATGAAGCATAACTATGAACAGGCATGAGTATCAGAAGTAAACAGAGTTAATGTCGACCAACAGAAAAAGACAGGCTTAAAATACAGTGACATGATTGGTGACAGGTGTGTGAGTCCAAACGTGGAACAGGTGAAACTAACGGGTAACCATGGAAAAAAAACAAGGGAGTGAAAAAGCAGGAACTAAGTGACCAAAACCCAAACAGGACATAACTAAAACAAAACATGATCAAAAGACATGACACTGGGTTAGGAGTAGATTATAAATAGAATTGAATAAACAGCAAAATGGGCAGCACGGTGGAAGAGGGGTTAGTGCGTCTGCCTCACAATACGAAGGTCCTGAGTATTCCTGGGTTCAATCCCGGGCTCGGGATCTTTCTGTGTGGAGTTTGCATGTTCTCCCCGTGACTGCGTGGGTTCCCTCCGGGTATCCGGCTTCCTCCCACTTCCAAAGACATGCACCTGGGGATAGGTTGATTGGCAACACTAAATTGGCCCTAGTGTGTGAATGTGAGTGTGAATGTTGCCTGTCTATCTGTGTTGGCCCTGCGATGAGGTGGCGACTTGTCCAGGGTGTACCCCGCCTTCCGCCCAATTGTAGCTGAGATAGGCTCCAGCGCCCCCCGCGACCCCAAAGGGAATAAGCGGTAGAAAATGGATGGATGGATAAACAGCAAAATAAAATAGATTGTGATTCTGTGGTCCAAATAGAATTTAAAAACAAAGAAACCAAACCAATAATAAAAGTATACACTTTATTATTGTTCCACACCTAAACTTATTTTATTTTGGATCAGCTTCATTAAGCTGCAGAAGTAAATGAAAGTGTTAAAGCGAAGCTGCAAAGCTGATACACGAGTACATTGCTTCACACGTCGTCCTGGCGCAAGAAACACATTCACAATTCACATAAACACTCGCACCTTTAAATTGGTGGCTTAAATATATTGGATGACACCAGAAAGTGGCACATCGTTAACACGTTCATTCTTAGCCAGTTGCTGTATGATTATGTGATTACACGGACGACTTCCTTATCCTTGTGTCGCTTCTGTTTATTGACTGCCGTCATCTCCTTCTCAAGCCCGACAAGCTCTCACACGACAAGCAAGTCAATGCAGCCATGCACTGAATCCACATATCTGATGTTGTGTCACCTTAACTGTGTTGCCACAGGCGACACCAGAGATATGCTATCTTTCTCCCCCTTGTCCTGCTGCCGCCAACCTGCATCAGGCTCGCTCCTTGTGTAAAAACATTAACCTCGGGGACGTCATCAATTAGCAGCAGCTCACACTGACAAATTAGCACTTATAGCCATCTGGCAACTCTTGTGATGAAAACAAAACAACAGTAATCTAATTGATTAACATGCAAGCTCACGTAGTTATCGTAACAATTTTGGCAATGCTTTAACGTGCTATTTTTTTAAATTGCTTTTAAAACTTTATGTCACGTAACAAAGCGAGGCGTTCTGATTACTGCTGATCAGCGGCGTTTTTATTTGCAAATAAATAGTGCGACACCATTTAGCGACGCTATAAATGTACTACCTAAATAGATTTTTACTGATACCACAGTAGGGAAGGAATTCATATGGCCCCATTCCGAGGTGGATCTCGCATGAGGGGAAGGTTAATGCAATCTGTAGAAAATGATGGAAAGTGACACTCCACATAGCAACTGACGCTGTGGTCAAAGTTGGAATTTCTACAAAACACATGTTAAGATATTCAACGCTCTGCTGCGGTCTGGCGGCTAAAGTTGATAGTGCATCCCCAAATTCGTCACGTTTCATGTGTCAGGGAAACCGCGACGAATGGGGCCATATGAAGCCCCTTCCTACTGTATGTACAAAACTCCTTATACTAAGAAATATTGTATAAAAACAATACAAAAGTATGTACAACAATCAGCTACAATAGTTGTATGAAGTAGTGTAATAACAATGTTCAGCATTTTCCTTGAAGAGTGGACTTCCATGATATCTCCTACCAGCTGCTTCTACGTCAAACACACCATCAGCAACTTTTCCATATTTTCATGAAAGTTATTTCAGATATTATTTTAACATTCTTGGCAGGCATTACATTCATTCTGCTTCAGTATGGTGCAGGCCAGCAGTGATACTTTCAAATTGCTTCGCTCTCTCACCTTTTTGATGATATATTTCTTTAATTCAATAAATATCATCAAATTATTCTTCCCTGCACGGTCCTTCACACTCACTGTCTTCCTTCCCGTAGTTGGAATACATAGTTATGTTGATCTGTAGTTATAAGCTAACATGAGTAAGACCAGATGTTTTGGGAGGATCTTGGAGTGGATTTGAAATTTATTGTCCATCCATCCATCCATTTTCTACCGCTTATTCCCTTCTGGGTCGCTGGGGGCGCTGGAGCCTATCTCAGTTACAATGGGGCGGAAGGCGGAGTACACCCAGGACAAGTTGCCAACTCATCGCAGGGCCAACACAGATAGACAGACAACATTCACACTCACAATCTTCCTTCCTGTAGTTGGAATACAAAGTTATGTTGATCTGTAGTTGTAAGCTAACATGAGTAAGACCAGATGTTTTGGGCGGATTTTGGAGTGGATTTGAACTTTATTGTCATTGCACTTAAAAAAGTAAAAAAGTAAAATGGAATTTGTTAGGCTATAAATTACAAGTAATTGCTTAAACATGTTACTCTTAGTGGGTTTCACTCTGAAATTTGCTACACCAACTAATTGTGGGGGGAAGCTTGTATTTCAAATTTTTGCTTGCAACTAAAGCATAACAATTAGCTGAGGGAAATCTCTTATCTCAAAACACTCAAGTTACATTGTGTAGGAAATATTTATAAGTGTTACGGCTCAAGCTCCTGCCGCCACACTGCTGTGCGCTCCTCTGAGCACGCCTCTGGACATGCCCACGGGCGTTCCTCTTCTGCACACAATCAGCAATCAACACACCTGTCGCTGATGAGAGCTCCACGTCCTTCATAAGCCAGCGGATCCTGTGTTCCAGTGCCAAAATGTAGCTACTTGTCTCGTACAGTAAGCCCTACACTAGCTCTCCTCGCCTATGTGCTTCCTTGCTCTCTGTGTTCCCCCGTCTGTGCTCATCGTCTTGTGTCGTCACCCTGCAGCTCCTCTTCGTTCCCTCGATTCGAGCTGTGTGTCTCGTCTCCCCGGATTCTCTCCTGTCTTCTTGCTGCCTTCCTGGATCTCAACCTCTCGCCTGGACACAGACTCTGACACATCGCTCCTGCCCACGGACCTCCGAACCTGCCTTTCTCCTTCTGGACTTCCGCACCTTCCTCAACACGCACCTTCAACAACTCCTGGTAAAACTCAGCTAAACACAACACATAGTCACAACATACGTATTTGGATTACTTGCACACGTCATTCTATTATTTTAATAAACATGCCTAAGGCTAAGCGCATCCCTGTCTCAGTGCCGTCTCCTTCTCTACCGCACGAAACAATAAGAGTGGGTGTGAATTTGTAATAACAAAGTATGAGTTTATAAATCCCTAAAATAGTTTATATACACATAAATGGAATAAAATATATGTCACATTGCTTTTTATATGTGCAATTTTTATTTTTAGCTACAGTATATAAATTATTTTGTAAAAATATTTTAGTATTAGTGTCTGGAAGAGAATAATTAGATTGGTATATTGTTTTGGTTTTCGTCAGGATTTCTGAATAAGATAGGAGAAGAAAATAAGGGACTGCTGTGTAAAAAAAAAAACATTAACTTTGATTCATTCTGCATTTAATTTACTGGTAAAAAAAAATACTTCTTAAAACATTGTGTCTCTGAATGTTGTGAATGTGTTTTTCTTTCAAATGTTCATGTTTAATATATTGTTTGGTTTGGTCAGCTAAAAAAGCCACATAATTGAGAGATCAAATGTAGAAACAAGCCTTTTTCAACACAGCACCATCTGTTGGATTCAGTTCAACACTGCACCACAAAACTGTGCAACGCCAAAATGGCTGCTGCTGCTCCAGGGTAAATAACACATCCATCCATCCATCCATTTTCTACCGCTTGTCCCTTTTGGGTCGCAGGGGGTGCTGAAGCCTATGTCAGCTGCATTCGGGCGGTAGGCGGGGTACACCCTGGACAAGTCGCCACCTCATCCCAGGGCCAACACAGATAGACAGACAACATTCACACTCACATTCACACACTAGGGCCAATTTAGTGTTGCCAATCAACCTATCCCCAGGTGCATGTTTTTGGAGGTGGGAGGAAGCCGCATTGCCCGGAGGGAACCCACACTGTCACGGGGAGAACTGGCAAACTCCACACAGGAAGATCCCGAGCCGGGGATTGAACTCAGGACCTTAATATTGTGAGGTACATGCACTAATCCCTGTGCCACCGTATACATCAGGGGTGGGCAATTAATTTTTACCGGGGCCCGCATGAGCAACCCGAGCACTGCTGGAGGGCCACATCAACAATATTTCAATTAAATTTTGCTCAATATTATTTTTGATATATACCGTAAGATAAATAATAATAATAATAATAATAATAATAATAATAACAATTAATAATAATAGTAATACTTTCATTTAACCTAACTTAACTTTATACCAAAAGCACTGCTTTGGAAATCATGTGTACCCCTTTCAAAGATCACATTTAGTTCCCCTTAAACATCCTCATGTTGCACAATGAAATGTAAGCATAGGATGAAGTGTGCATTCCTGTAACTTTCTCTAGTAACAGCATTCCATGATTAATATAAATAAATTAACATTAATAATAAATGACAGTAAAATAAGCACACATATGACTGAGGAGTCATAGTGTAACTTTGTGTGGTGTTTGAGTTGTCCGACTTTTTGTGTGGCCATAAACGCACCAGTGGTTTAGTGGTATGCGTGTTGGTGACAGATGACAAGTTGGTTTTGGCCTGGTTTGTACGGCAGAAAATGACTAGTTTTTCGAGATAGAAGTGTTTTACTCATGTTTTTGGTGTGGTTATGGACGAATATAAACAGTTTTGCTCAATAAAGTGATCGATATAATTCCTGGCCTCAAAGCATCTCGATAGACGTTACAATAACTGAACGGTGTTCAATTGAACGGTGTTGACGAACACCGTTAGGGCCGCTTGTTGTCACTGTCACTCAAAGTTGCATTGCAAAATTACACAAAATAAATAATTTATTTTGTTTAGAATTCAGATCGGATTTGATTTGGTGCGCGGCATATATTTGCTGTGCGCAGAGGACGCTTGAGCAGTGCGCAATTGAGCAGGCGTGCACCTTAGAGGGAACGTTGCTTGGTAGTCCATGTCTTGTTGAAAACACGCCATTCGTCATCAACTTTTCTCTTTTTAGCGTCTCGGGTGTAAACCGTGCATCACTTGTCGCTGTGCACCTTCACTCACAGGTTACACACGGACATACGCGCATAAATAACACTTTTCAAAATAAAAGCAGCACAGTTGTATTGCGCGCACAACATAGATGTTTTTTCAACTTTATATTGTAATTTGTGATTTCAGCTGTTCACATTCACTCACAATCACGCACACGCATACGTCCACACGGAAGTAATACAAATAACACTTTTCAAAACAAAAGCAGCACCGTTGTATTGCACACTCGACATAGATATTTTTTAAAATGTATTTTGTGATTTATGATTGGCCTCACGCGGGCCGGACAGGGACGCACAAAGGGCCGGATGTGGCCCGCGGGCCGCAGAATGCCCAGGTCTGGTATACATAGTTTATGTAAACCAATGCTCTAACTAGTTGGACCACTGTGGTACTGTTTTATTTAGCAGGAGATGGATTGATTACTATTTTAAACAAAAAAATTAGCATTGGTGTTGGCTTGTGCAGTTAAAACGCTGCGAAACATGCAGGCCTTGAATTGAATTTCATGAAAAGTTGTTGCTCCAACCATATTAGCATAATTTAGCTTGTAATGAGCCACTGCAAGGTAGCGTGGGGGATTGGACTTTTTTCTCAAAATATAAAAAGGGTTATCTTTCAAAATATAAACAATAAAATATGTCTTGGAGATTAATTTTATACATGTTTGGATAGGAGCAAACTGAAATATTGTTTTAAGGACTGTTTGTTTACTCACTGGAGAAAATTGGTTTGATTGCTGCCTGTGAAGTTTTTGAACAGAGAAAGGGCAAACTTTATGATGGACATGACAGCAATGTTTTAACAATGGTCACACACGATCAGCCAGTAAGCACTTTTGTAATTGATAACAACAGAAATGTTGAATTGTCCCCACATCTTCATGTGGCTTTCCAATAAAGTGCAGCCACGAAGCACGTTCCAAAGAGAAGTAATTCCATAGATTGAGCTGGAGGAAATGGATGTAGTCATACTACATGTGGATTGGAAACGTTGTCAAACAAAGTGCACATGACAAAAGTGGAATTAGAAAAGCTGGGAGATTGATTGTGGAGACGAGAAATGAAAATATATATTTTTTAATCTCAAACAAGGAAGCACAGTTTTTTTTATGTTGTTGTTGAGAAAAACATTAGAGGTGAGAAATGGTTCAGTCATTTCTTATTGGAATTCATTCATTTATTACGGGTTAATTGTTTCCTGTTTGTCATATACAAAACCCAAAACCAGTGAAGTTGGCACGTTGTGTAATTCGTAAATAAAAACAGAATACAATGATTTGCAAATAATTTTCAACCTATATTCAATTAAATAGACTGCATAGAAAATATATTTAATGTTCGAACTGAGAAACCTAATTTAACTTAGAATTTTAAAAAGTTGGCACAGGGGCATTTTTACCACTGTGTTACATGGCCTTTCCTTTTAACAACATTCAGTATACATTTGGGAACTGAGGAGACCAAATTTTTAAGCTTGTCAGATGGAATTATTTCCCATTCTTGGGATGTACAGCTTAAGTTGTTCAACAGTCCGGGAGTCTCTGTTGTGGTATTTTAGGCTTCATAATGCGCCACACATTTTCAATGGTAGACAGGTCTGGACTACAGGCAGGCCAGACTCTTACTCTTTTACTATTTAAGCCATGCTGTTGTAACACGTGGCTTGGCACTGTCTTGCTGAAATAAGCAGGGGCGTCCATGATAACGTTGCTCGGATGGCAACATATGTTGCACTAAAACCTGTTTGTACCTTTCAGCATTATTGGTGCCTTCACAGATGTGTAAGTTACCTATGCCTTGGGCACTAATGCACCCCCATGCCATCACAGATAATGGCTTTTGAACTTTGCGCCTAGAACAAACCAGATGGTTCTTTTCCTCTTTATTCCGGAGGCCACGACGTCCACAGTTTCCAGAAACGATTTGAAATGTGGACTCTACAGACTACAGAACACTTTTCCACTTTGCATCAGACCATCTTAGATGAGCTTGGGCACAGCAAAGCCAGCAGCGTTTCTGGGTGTTGTTGATAAATAGCTTTCGCTTTGCATAGTGCAGTTTTAACTTGCACTTACAGATGTAGCGACAAACCGTACTTACTGACAATGTTTTTCTGAAGTGTTCCTGAGCCCATGCGGTCATATCCTTTACACACTGATGTTGGTTTTTGATGCAGTACCGCCTGAGGGATCCAAGGTCACAGTGTTACGTGCAGTGATTTCTCCAAATTTTCTGAACCTTTTGATGATATTACAGACCTTAGATAATGTAATCTCTAAATTCCTTGCAGTAGCTAGTTGAGAAATGTTGTTTTTATACTGTTCGACAATTTGCTCACGCATTTGTTCACAAAGTGGTGACCCTCGCCGCATCCTTGTTTGCAAATGACTGAGCATTTCATGGAAGCTGCTTTTATACCCGATCATGGCACCCACCGGATCCCCTGTTGGATTTTCCAAATAAGTGTTTGATGAGCATTCGTCAACTTTCTCAGTATTTTTGCCACTTGTGCCAACTTTTTTGAAACATGTTGCAGGCATCAAATTCCAAATGAGCTAATATTTGCAAAAAATAACGTTTTCCAGTTCAAACGTTAAGTATATTGTTTTTGCAGTTTATTCAATTGAATATGAGTTGAAAAGGATTTGCATATCATTGTATTCTGTTTTTATTTAGGATTTACACAACGTGCCAACTTCAGTGGTTTTGGGTTTTGTAGATCAATGCTTCTGCTTAGCTGGTGCTATTTTCCATATCCATATGTGAGTATATACATTTTCTAAACTCCTGTTTCAACGCCAGTCAGAAGGGAAATCATATGGCCCCATGCGTCACGGTGTACATGACACGTGACACGTGACGAAATTTGGGGGGGTGCACTATAAACATTAGCCGCCAGACGGCAGTAAAGCTTTGTTTATCTTAAAATGTGTTTTGTTGCAATTCCAACTTTGACCACAGCAGCAGTGGCTATGTAGAGTGTCACTTTCCATCATTTGTTGTTGTCCTTTTCAGACCACAAACCATTTGAGTCAGATTCAACAGCGCTTTTGCAGGTTTAAACTGAGTAGTGCACCTAATTTAAAAACAAATAATGCTATGCAATCAAATTCATAAATCATAATTGATTGTTTTTCCTAACTATAAATGCTTTATGTCTCAGGGAATTAAGAATACATATTTTCAATCAAGCCAACTCTATGTACAGTATACAGCACTTTTCATGCACAGGCAAGTGGCAACATAAAGTGATTTCCATCAAAAACGTACACGCACGAACACACAAACACATTATGCTTATGCTAAAATTTGATGCTAATTCAATTTGTCTACACTCAAAATGTGAAACCTAAAAATTGTATAATTTGGCCACATTTCGGGGTAAAAAACATTTCGTTCAAAAACAGCGCTCATCCACATACTTGCCAACCCTCACCATTTTTCCGGGAGACTCCCGAATTTCAGTGCCCCTCCTGAAAATCTCCCCGGGCAACCGTTCTCCCGAATTTCTCCCAATTTTCACCCAGACAACAATATTAAGGGCGGGCTGTGATGGCATTGCCTTAAGCGTCCTCTACAACCTGTCGTCGCATCCGCTTTTTCACCATACAAACAACGTGCCGGCCCAGTCACATGTTGTGTGCGGCTTCTACAGACACACGCAGGTAACTGCAAGACATACTTGATCAACAACCATACAGGTCACACTGAGGATGGCCGTATAAACAACTTTAACACTGTTAAAAATATGCGCCACACTGTGAACCCACACCAAACAAGAATGACAGACACATTTCGGGAGAACATCCGCACCGTAACACAACATAAACAAGACAGAACAAATACCCAGAATCCCTTGCAACCCTAACTCTTTCGAGCTACAATATACACCCCCGCTACCACCAAGTAGTCACCAATTAACCTACAATAGCATACATCCATCCATCCATTTTCTAGACCGCTTATTTGAGCATACAAGTTTTTTCGAAATGTGGGAGAGAGCCGACAATAAAAATCATCAATGTATTGTGCAATGTCCCTTTCAAACAATTTTTTAATAATATAATTTTTTACCCTAATTTCAGATGTGTAATGTAACTTGGGTTTAGGTTTCAAACTTGAAAAATGAAAATAAAATAATAAACAATAAAACATATAAACAGAATAAAACAGCCCACTGTGACAGTACTATGGAGAAGGAGACAGCACTGAGACAGGGGCGTCGATAGTATGGGACGTGTTTATTAAACACAAGAAAGTTGAGTGTGTAATTAATCCAAATAAGTATGGTGTGACTATGTGTTGTGTTTAACTAAGTGTTATCGGGAGTTATTGAAGGTGCGTGTTGAGTGAGATGCGGAAGTCCAGGGAGGGCAAAGCAAGCTCAGAGGTCTGTGGGCAAGCGAGAGGTCAAAGGCAGGAGCGAGGCGTCAAGGTCCGTGTCCAGGCGAGAGGTCGAGATCCCTGAAGGCAGCCAGGAAGCCAGAGGGAATTCGGGGAGACGAGACACACAACTCGAAACCAGGAAATGGGGGAACGCTGCGAGATGACGACACAGGACGATGAGCACAAAGGAGGGGAAGGAAACACAGAGAGAGCAAATGCACATAGGGAGAGAGCTAAAGACGTGTAGGCTTACAGTACTGAGACAGGTAGCTACGTTCTGGCACTGGAAGGCAGGATGCGCTGGCTTATGAAGGGAGTGCAGTCCTCATCAGCATCAGGTGTGTTGATTTCAGACTGCCTGCAGCCATGCGGAGGTGCGACCGCGGCAGGAGGGGAACGCCCGTGGTCGTGTCCAGAAGCACGCTCAGAGGAGCGCACAGATCAATGAGAGGTGGCAGGAGCCTAAGCCATAACACCCACCTTAATTTTGCTTACAAGTGATGGCATGTATTGCTTGTATTCCGACACGTGACTTTTTCCCGGAAGTAAAAACCAGTGGTGGTCAACCAAGCTAAGATGGCTGTTGTACAGCAAGCAGTTATCTGAGTACAACAGAGGCTTTAACCTTCCTGCAAAAAGTAGATACGAGCAAACTATGCAATAAGGATCTATGCCTATACTTTATCAAAAAAGGATTCGTCGAGTGATATCAAGGATTATACGTCGGTCACCTTCCCAGACATATCAAACTATTGTGCGCCAGACAAAACAGATAGTAACTTGGAAAAGCATGGAGGTCTACAACTTCTTTGTGTGTGGCTGGGTCAAGGAAATTGGTATCAAGACTATCCCGGATAAATATGCAAAGTTTTTGCTCGGGTAAGGTTGCATTTCATTAACTGACTTTGCGTATACTGATGTTTGTTGCTCCTGCACAAGCCGTTTACGAGTGATGTGTTTTTCCCTGTCTTTATCTACATATAACAATAGATGTCAACATTGTTTATGTGCTGATCGCTTAATTTATGATTGCTGCCTTTGGTAGGAGCTCAACTATTTTAGGTTTTGCTCACATTCACACTCGTAGCCAACATGTGTTTACGAAATACAAATAATATCAAGGTAATACTGAAATGGGAAATAATAAACGTTAAAAGTATATCAAACAAAGCTTTAACAAATTGATCACTGCAAACGTATGCATTCTTTGACTCTGCTATCTTGGACTGGAGTGTGAGCTGCTTTTGTCGTCGTTCTTTCGTAAAATGTTGTACTCTTCTTGATTACCTCTCGAGGAACTCTGAAGAAACGCTTGTCTTGTTCACGATTTAAACGATTCGTAAAGCTGAAAACAACACAAGCATAGACTTAGACTTTGACTGAGACAAACTTTAATGATCCACAAGGGAAATTGTTCCACACAGTAGCTCAATTACAAAGGGTGGAAAGGATAAGGATGGAAATGATTGTGAACACAAGGGCACAAAAATGTACCATAGTAGCAATATAAAATATAACACATATGTAATATTTACACATTATATATACAGTATATGATATATACTAATATATTATTATATTATATTATACTATAATTATTATATATTACATACAATATAAAACAAATCCCAATTACCATGTACAATATTACAGTATAGTGGGTAGAGCGGCCGTGCCATAAACCTGAGGGTTGCAGGTTCGCTCCTCGCCTCTTACCATCCAAATTGCTGCCGTTGTGTTCTTGAGCAGGACACTTCACCCTTGCCCCCGGTGCCACTCACACCGATGGATGGATGGATGGATGGATGGATGGATGGATGGGTTCTCACTTCTCTGTGAAGTTCTTTGAGTGTCTAGAAAAGCGCTATATAAATCTAATCCATTATTATTATATTTTTACCTTTTGTTTTATGACCTCATTCTTGTTGCAAAATGCTATTTGTTGTGTGATGAGTGAAGTCTTCAAAGTTAGGTTTGCCGCTATCCAGGTGGAATAAATCATTTCGTACACTGCAAAAAGTCAGTGTTCAAAAACAAGAAGAAAAAAAAAATACAAACATTATTTTACTTAAACTAAGCAAAATTGTCTGCCAATAGAACAAGACATTCCAAAACAAGTAGAATTAGCTAGCTTCAATGAACCCAAAAATACCTTAAAATAAATATATTCTCTCTAAAAACAAGTACACTTTTCTTGGTAGAAAAAAAGATACCTTTTTGCTCAATATGTTGAAAAATATTCTTAAATTAAGTAAATGCTAGTGCCATTATCTTGACATAATGATATACACTAGGCATTACATTTCTTGAAACCAGCAAACTTATACTAAAAACTAATTTATTGTTCTCAAAGGAAAGGCAACAAGGCAAGCGCTTGTTACTCTCGAGGTCTACTAGCCGCTCAGGCAAATCATATTGTCTAAAATGCATTTTCCCATCAATAACATGACATCATCGCGCCAAGTGCGTGCTCTTTCAGTCAATTAGTGTGCATATATACAGCGCGGCCCCCGGCCAAAAAAATTTGAATTCTAATTTTGAAGAATTCATCTGAATGTGCATGAACTATTTCTGTTCAAAATAGTTTGAAATATCACATGTGAAATGTTTAAATATTAACTGTCCGTTTATTTTACTGTGCCAACTGTACTACTTTATGAGTACGTATTTTCTATTGTTTCATTGAAAATAAAAAAGCAAAGTCCATTTGGCTGTCATCCGTTTTAATTTGACAAAATTGTGTCAAAGTCATGATTTTTTTTATTCATGCTTGCAATAAGAAATTATTACTTTAAAAAGGTAGTTTTATACTTGTGAGTGTTGATGACACAGCTTTGCAACAAGCATGTTTTACTCAATATAGGTCATAAAATCTCAGCTACAAGCTGTAATATCTTACTGAGATCATTTAGGACCAAAACCCTTAAAACAAGTAAAAGACTCTAACATAAAATCTGCTTAGTGAGAGGAATTATTTTATCAGACAGAAAATAAGCAAATATCACCCTTATTTGAGATATTTAATCTTACTTACATTTCAGTTTTTGCAGTGTATTTCCAATGGTTGGTGTCTAACATAGTCTTAGACATTTTTAATTTGATTCAAGCAACATTTTTATTGAACTTTCACATCAATATTAATTTTGTATTAACATTTATGACATTGTTTTTTTTATAACTGCTTTTTATAACCTGCTCAGTGGCTTTGTGGTTAGAGTGTCCGCCCTGAGATAGGTAGGTCGTGAGTTCAAACCCTGGCCGAGTCATACCAAAGACTATAAAAATGGGACCCATTACCTCCCTGCTTGGCACTCAGCATCAAGGGTTGGAATTGGGGGTTAAATCACCAAAATGATTGTGACCTGCTGCTGCTGCCTCCCGGGGGGTGGACCAAGGGGATAGGTCAAATGCAGAGGGTAATTTCACCACACCTAGTGTGTGTGTGTCTATCAGTGGTACTTTAACTTTAACTGACATATTTGGATAGGGTTAGTGCGCATGCCTTACAATAAGAAGATCCTGGCCTTGGGGTCGGATTGGCTCCAGCTCCCCCCATGACCGCGAGAGGGACAAGCGGTAGAAAATGGATGGGTAGATATTATTTATTTATATTCAAATGAATTTTTAACACTGTCATGACCTGCCAGAACAGGTCTGAATATTTTCTTGTGTAGTCTCAGTTGTGTATTCACTTTGTTAATTTGTTTCCCTTGTTTCTGTCCCACTTCCTCCCTGACTCCCTGAGCGCTGTTACCCTCACCTGCCTCTGATTGGTGATCAGGAGACGCACCTGCTTCTGATCGCCAATCAGAGAGCTATATTATGCCAACGTGCCGTGCAGTCAGGCTGGAGGATTGTGACCTTACCACTAAGTATTGTTACTGACTGCAAATGCTAAAGTCATTGCTGACTACTGTTGCTTTGCAAATTGTTCATGTTTGTTATTTTGCTGGTGCTTGCTGCACTTCCTTGCTCTTATTAAGGGACTTTTACCTGCACGTCACCACCTGTCTCCTGCATCTTGGAGTCACAATTACACAGCGATGCGTGTTTGTGACAAAACACTTTACAAAAGCCCAGGTGCCCACCTGTGCTTTAGGCCCTTCTTCAACTTTGACACTCCTGAGTGTACAAAACTCTAAACCAGTGAAGTTGGCATATTGTGTAAATCGTAAATAAAAACAGAATACAATGATTTGCAAATCCTTTTCAACTTATATTCAATTGAATATACTGCAAAGACAAGATACTTAATGTTTAACTGGAAAACCCGGTTATTTTTTGCAAATATTAGTTCATTTGGAATTTGATGCCTGCAACATGTTTCAAAAAAGCTGGCATGAGTGGTAAAAAAGACTAAGAAAGTTGAGGAATGCTCATCAAACACTTATTTGGAACTTCCCATGGGTAAACAGGATAATTTGGAACAGGTGGGTGCCATGATCGGGTATAAAAGCAGCTTCCATGAAATGCTCAGTCATTCACAAACAAGGATGGAACGAGGGTCACCACTTTGTGAACAAATGCGTGAGCAAATTGTGCAACAGTTTAATAACACTATTTCTCAACGAGCTATGGCAAGGAATTTAGGGATTTCACCATCTGCGGTCCATAATATCATCAAAGGGTTCAGAGAATCTGGAGAAATCACTGCACGTAAGCGATGATATTACAGACTTTCGATCCCTCAGGTGATACTGCATCAAAAAGCGACATCAGTGGGTTAAGGATATCACCACATGGGCTCAGGAACACTTCAGAAAACCACTGTCAGTAACTACAGTCGGTCGCTACATCTGTAAGTGCAAGTTAAAACTCTACTATGCAAAGCGAAAGCCATTTATCAACAACACCCAGAAGCGTTGCCTGCTTCGCTAAGCCAGAGCGCATCTAAGTTGGACTGATGCAAAGTGGAAAAGTGTTCTGTGAGTCCACTTTTTTTTGCAATGTGTTGCTGCCATTTAATTCTAAGTTAATGATTATTTGCAAAAAAAAAAACGTTTCTTATTTTGAACATTAAATATCTTGCCTTTGCATTCTATTCAATTGAATATAAGTTGAAAAGGATTTGCAAATCATTGTATTCTGTTTTTATTTACGAATTACACAACGTACCAACTTCACTGGTTTTGGGTTTTGTAAGTACGCCTTATTGTCATAAGTTTCTAGTTTTCTTTAGTTGTTGATGCTGATCCTTTTGGAATAAACTTATTACAAAAAGCCAAAGAAAAAGCATGCATTTTTTTCATTGCTTTTTCTCCCACCAAAATCGGAACAGGTCGGAGGTCAACCGGCATCCCCCACCAGCAGCAGATTGTGCTCCCTGAGAGAATAATTCAAAAGGCATTTTAAACTGAGGTAATATACCGACTCTGAAGCGTAATTTGACACTTTCCTCATCCCTTGTATTGTTTTAAATGAGGGGCTGCTTTCACGCAATCTGATTATGCAGTCAATATTGCAATGCTTTGCTTTCTCTCGCAAAAAATATTTGCCGGTATATGAGAACCCCGTGTGACCCATTTATTTTGATTTGAGTGCAATTGTAACTCATCCCTAATGTGTGGCGTGGGTTCATAAATCACTGCAGACTCATGTAAGAGCGTTGCAGTGAATAGAGACAATGTTGGAAACATAGCATGACGCCTTAGCTCAAATGTCCTTTTTGCATTGTCACGCTTACGGAAAAAAGAGGAAAAAGTGGCACTGATAGATCAAACCTACCGCAGCTTCACACTTTCCTGGCCTATTGTATTTTCTTGCCATGAAAGAGAATGATTAAAAAGACTTCCGCTTCTGAGGAAGTGCGAGTACACAGGAGGAAGGGTGTGTGTAGTCTATTGCTTTGGGAGGTAGAGCGTTGGTGCAGCATAAAACCCCAAGAAAGAGAGCAGATGGAGCCCATTGAGGGTAAAACCCCCCAAACGTCCGATTATTTATTTTTTTTATCAGGTAACTTATGCAAGCGATCCGTCAAAACAAAAGCAAGAGTTAGCGGGATGATATGCTAATGAAGAAGCCGATGACAAATTACGTTAAAAAAAAGTATATGGTGTCTCATAAAACGAGTGATGGGATTATTGGTGCGGGGAGGTAACAGGAGACGAGTGGTTCCGTGCAAAATGGGAACCATAAATTTATACTTTTTTTTTTTGTTTTTTGGAAGTGTCGGAAAAAAATACTTTCATAAATAAGTGATAAATGTGCTGTGTCATACTGCTAAATGATGGCTTCCTCACTGCTCTAGTAACTTTATCCCTCCCAGAAACAATGTGAAGTTGAAGAAGAAGAACAGAGGTTTTTTTTGTCACACTTTATCACTGTGGGGTGAATTGCTCATCATCAAAACATGTTTTAAGAGTAATTCATTCATTCTCCATAGCGTTTTATCAATTACCCTATGGGATCAGTTTTTTACAAATTCCAATGTTTACACTTTTTTTACCACCGTATAACATACTTGCCAACCTTGAGACCTCCGAATTCGGGGGGTGGGGGGTGGTTGGGGAGTGGTAGCGGGGACGGGGACGGGGTTAAGGGGGGAGGAGTATATTCATAGCTAGAATTCACTGAAATTCAAGTATTTCTTATATATATATATATATATATATATATATATATATATATATATATATATATATATATATATATATATATATATATATATATATATATATATATAATACAGTACACAGTTGTTCTAACTGTACTGTACTTGCTGATTACTTTAAATAAAAAAACACTTACCTTTCACTATTTGAGTAGCCTTTGTTCTGCCATTTGAGTACTGGCGAGCGATCTCTGAATCTGGGAACATATCCTTCACGGATTTGTTGAAAACATCCGCAAATGAGAACGGGATGTTGCTTGCAGCTATCAGCATAGCCATCTTTGTCTTGGCATATGTTACACCCTCGGGTCTCCATTTAGCAAGGTGGCCCATAATACTGCGTTGCCGCCGCCTTGTGCTTCTCTGACCGTTCATGAGTGACTATATCCATTCGGCCACCGTGTTATGGGTTATAAATAAACTTATGGATAAAGGAGACATATATAACAGTCTCCTTTTCAGGTGAGAGGACGCTAAAGGCAGTGCCTTTAAGGCACGGCCCCAAAATTGTTTGTCCGGCTGGAAATTTTGGACATTACTACTTGCCGTAGTTTTGAAGCAATGCATAATGGGAATCCGGATGTTGTGTGTCAGTGTATTAACGTGCCAGCTGGAATAAACACACGCTGAGAAATAGCTCCGTGCCTGCCTACTTTATGGGTTATAGATAAACCTATGGATAACGGAGACATATATAATAGTCTCCTTTTCAGGTGAGAGACGACGCTAAAGGCAGTGCCTTTAAGGCACGCCCCCAATATAGCTGTCCGGCTGGAAATCGGGAAAAATTCGGGAGAATGGTTGTCCCGGGAGATTTTCGGTAGAGGCACTGAAATTCGGGAGTCTCCTGGAAAATTCGGGAGGGTTGGCAAGTATGCCATATAATGTGAGCTTTTTGTGTAATAGATCAAATGTGATAAATACCCGATGCAAATGCAAAAATCCTTACATGTATCAGGGAAATACATCGTTGGACAATTCCGACTCGTACTTAAAAGGGGACCTATTATGCAAAACCAACTTTTCTTACCTGTTGGTACCTGTTTTTGTGTTTATGGGATCTGCATAAGTCTTGAAAATTTGAAACCAAATCCTGGAGACATGCCTTAGATCAGGGGTGTCAAACTCATTTTAGATCGGGGGCCACATGGAGAAAAATCTACTCCCAAGTGTGCCGGACTGGTAAAATCATGGCACGATAACTTAAAAATAAAGACAACTTCAGATTGTTTTCTTTGTTTAAAAATAAAACAAGCGCATTCTGAAATTGTACAAATCATAATGTTGTTGGTTGTTGTTTTTTTACACCTGTCACGGTTAATAGTATATATACTTTTTTTTGTCGTTATTTATATTTTCTGAATAAATTATGTGATAATGTTCATCGGTCAACTCATTGGTGTTAATTTTCAATCTATCAAGATAAAAAAATGATATCGAAATCAAATTACAGTATGTTATTTATGTAGTTTGATCATTTTCCTCGACTGGTGCACTAACATCACATGGTTTATTTTGAACATATGTAGCATCATCTACAAAGATACAAATAATTGCTATTGCGACATCCAGTGGACACATTTAGAACAGCTGTTACTTTCATTCAAAAATTTCAGGTACATTTTTATACTTATTAAACTCATTCTGCGGGCCATATAAAACCTGTTCGCGGGCCGTACTTTTGATACCCCTGCCTTAGATATTTACGAAATAATCTTGCCTTCCTTCATACTTCCTCCAAACGAGCCGTTTGGAATTTTTTCCAAATTGTGACTTTTCCCAACTGTGATGTCAGTGGATATCTCCATATATGGTAAAGATTTACCCCATGAGCTTTGTGCGAATCCATCATTGTAGTTTGACGCTGTAGTCAATAAGCTCCTTTATTTTTCTCTATCCTCTTATGGGGCAGACTGGCTCGTACATGCACATGCATCCTCTGTTGCTGCCATTTCTAATACAAAGTAGCGTACAGTTCTAATTTATATCTGTCAGTAGACGCCATATGAAAGCACTAAATACTACAACATAGCTGACAAGAAGACACAGTTGAAGTGGAGGCACGTAATTAAGCCCGCCCACTAAACGGTGCATCCTGAAGAGACGGTCAGAAAGCGGCTTGAAGATGCTCCGTAAAACATAATCTATGCAAAATTTTGACCAAAGAAGCACCATTACATGATATGTAGACCAGGGTCCCCAACCTTTTTTCCACCAGGGACCGGTTTAATGTATGCATTATTTTCACGGACCGACTTTCTGCATGTGGCAGATAAAAAACAGCAAAACAAAATGAACATGAAAAATAAGCCTTTGGCTACAATCTGGCACATAAACAATTTAAAAATCGATAAATGTGAATTGTCCCATGTACTATAACAAAGGATGTGTAATATACATATATTAACAAGCTTGTTGGTGTGTTTAGTGGGACAGGTGAAAGTTAAGTCGGAGAAAATGCGGTAGTTTATAAATTAATTATTGTTTCTGTGCGGCCCGGTAGCAAATGTGTCACGGACCAGTACCGGTCTCCGGACCGGTGGTTGGGGACCACTAATGTAGACCACAAGGAAGTGTTTTTATATGTAGAAAAACTAAACTATGATATGACCTCTTTATGTGAAAGCATAATTTAAGTACAACGTGCTTTTTTTAAGCTCTACTTTTTTGAAACCTTTTATTTGTTAGCGCAGTCAGACCAAATGTTGCGCACAGCACTTATTGTGAAGGCTGGACATGTGCTGCTGTTCTGAAAGAAGAACTGCACTTTTTTTATTTTGCTCATCCCCAATCACAATGTGAGACAGCAACACATATTTATTTCCCTTCTAAATGCATTCGAAAATTTTAAAAACTGCTAGTTAAAAAATGACTAACAATAGTCCCAAAGAGTACCCAAAAACCGTTACTTCAGAATAATATGACTCAAGTAAAAATACAAAGTAGTCATTAAAATAATTACCTGTGTAAGAGTCAGAGGTGGGACCAAGTCATTGCTTTGCAAGTCACAAGTAAGTCTCAAGTCTTTGCCCTCAAGTCTCGAGTCAAGTCCCGAGTCAAGACAGGCAAGTCCCGAGTCAAGTCCAAAGTCAAGACTGGAAAGTCTCAAGTCAAGTGCCAAGTCCTGCATTTTGAGTTTCGAGTCCTTTCAAGTCCTTTTAACCACAGACCAATATATTTACACATATTGTGTATGCTTTTAAAACGCTGTATTTATTTATTAAAACAAGTGCATTTGAAATTGCAGGAAAAAAATAGTGCTGACATTGCACTTCATAATAGCACTATTAACCAGTCATTTTAAACATTTAACTCATTCCTTTACAGAATAAACACATTTGAAAAAACAAGTGCAACTGTACTTATCTGTACAAAAGTGTTAACATTGTATTTCCATGGCATATTGCATTGTAACTAGTTCCACAGCAGTTTCTATCCTGTTCTTACCTTATCTCATTGATCTCATCTTATACTGTATGTGTGTTTATGTGTGCGTACACATGAAAAACATAACAAATACATGAACAAAACAATGAACAGAGTTGTACTTTTTAGATGTCAGGGCCCTATGCATTATGTACACATATTCTTAATATAGTATACATTTTAACTGACCTTTATTTGACTATGTTTGTCTTTTGGTAGGTGGCTAAAATACGCGGTGCTGCTGACCGCTGTCTAACGTTAAGTTACTGTGTGTGATACATTGACTAGCGTAACGTTATGAATAGGTACCTCATGCAACCCTGCTTAAAACAAATCACTTGACAAAAAGTATGAATAAGGTAGCAAACTGCAGTGGACGCAACAGATTGCCGTGTTTGCAATGACGTTATAACCACAGACATCTTATAAGTAGACGCAGCATTGGCTACTGTGATGCGAGAAATTCGTCTGCCATCTTGAAGTGGTGATGAGGAGCCGGCGAGCAGCCTAAACTAACAGTTGACAGGTAGAAAACAAAGATGCCGAGCTGGTGTTCAGCGTTTTTCTACTCAAATGAGCGGACTGTTGAAAATAGGAATCTGGGGATTACTTTTCACAAGTAGGATTTAACATTAACGTACTATTGGTTGTATTTTATGAAAAGAATATTACCACAGAGTTGAAAAGGAGCAAAGATCTTCAATATTTGTATGTGAAAATCACAAAGAAATCTTCTGGGGGAGGATGACCCCCTACAGGGGTTTGGTTTACAAACTTTCAGCCCCACCTAAATCTAAATTCACCAGCCGCCACTGATGATGATGCATTCTCATTTTGTGGGGCGGTATAGCTCGGTTGGTAGAGCGGCCGTGCCAGCAACTTGAGGGTTGCAGGTTCGATCCCCGCTTCCGCCATCCTAGTCACTGCCGTTGTGTTCTTGGGCAAGACACTTTACCCACCTGCTCCCAGTGCCACCCACACTGGTTTGAATGTAACTTAGATATTGGGTTTCACTATGTAAAGCGCTTTGAGTCACTTGAGAAAAAGCGCTATATAAATGTAATTCACTTCACTTCACATTTTAGGCAAACTATAAGACAATACTTTCTTAACAGTATAATTGTAACCAGGAATAAGTCTTCAAGTAACAATATTCAAATACTAACATTGCTGGGTAAAACAGAATTTGGTTTTATTCTGAATCCAATGAAACAGATTGGTGGTTTTAGCTGATATAAAGACTTTCAGGTGTTTATATACCAGTATGTCTATGTTTAAGTATTTGGCAGACGCTTTTATCCAAAGCTACATACATAAAAAATACATATATAACAATCACTGTAAACATGATCATTTAAGGGAAGAATGTAATACAAAATATCAATACAAAGTGTCAAGACAGAATCAACTCTCTGCTGCTGCAGCAACAGAGATACGGTCTATAAGATATATAGATATCTAATGTATTCATACATTGTTTATGTAGCATGTATATATAACCTAATCATATTGTTTCTTCAACTTAAAAATAGCTGACCGTTTTTTTCCCCTTCTCTGGGATTATATTCCCAGTTTTGATCTCGGACGTCTGGTCACTTTTAGCGTATAAGAATATTCTATTAATGTTAAGCAAACTATGAATAATAAAACACGCCAAAACATGTGCCGTTATCATAGCTACACGTATGACAAAAAAGCATGTGAAAATCAGTGGTATTCAGTGAGGTAAAATGAATTAAATGCGCTGACAGTTCATTGCTCCTGCCAAATGAATTGCACTGAGTGGAGCGGATCACCACTCCAAGATGGCGGCCCCGCGTCTCGTCTGCACCAGTAGGCAGTAGCCCTCGATGCTGCGTCTACTTATAAGATGTCTATGGTTATAACGTTAGCAGTGAGTTTACAGCCTCACTGATTTAACTACACAGCAAATAAAAGTCACGTTACTTAGCCAATAAACGTTATCTTACATTCAAAACCTACCCTTCTTTGTGCAACTTCAAATGTCGAACGAAGTTGGAAGTTGTTGCATCTCCGTCTGTAATATTCCACCTGCGTGATTTGCATACGGCAATTCGTTTTTTGTTGACCAAGTCGTAGTTTTTATACCCGAAGGAAAACCAACTTTGGCATAATTGTTTCTCACTGCTGCGTTGTTTGACAACTCTTCTTCATTGGTTGTCCTGCAATTTGATTGGATGAATGCTGTATGATGAAAACAACGTAGATCTAATCTGATTGGCTGTTGTACTGAGAGCACACACGCTGACAGAAACAACACGCTGATAGACACAGACGAAGAAAATGAAAAATACGGAGCGCTCCCAAATAACTTTTTAAGCTTTGGGTTTTGGGGAAAGTAGCAAGTCATGTCAAGTCAAAAGGCTCAAGTCCAAGTGAAGTCACAAGTCATTGATGTTAAAGTCTAAGTCGAGTTGCAAGTCTCTTTACATTTTGTCAAGTCGAGTCTAAAGTCATCAAATTCATGACTCGAGTCTGACTCGAGTCCAAGTCATGTGACTCGAGTCCACACCTCTGGTAAGAGTGAGTATTCTATATATAAAAACAAAACAAAAACTTAAGTATTAAGTAACTTGTAAGTAACTAATGATTAATTTAGTAGCTATTTTTTAATGGTTCTTGGACTACATTTGTAGTTGATGTGAGTGTATGTGTAAAACAATTTGTTGCAACATGTTTTCTCTAGTTGGAAGTGGAATTCTTGTAAGCTGAAATGGGAACTTTTCTACCGACACAGATGACAGCACATTATATAATTGTTCTTGTTACGTACGGCGATGATGATGTGTTGGGGTGCGTATGTTACTCTAAGTGAATGGTGCAAGACGATGTGTAGAATTAATAATGTAAATGTTACCAGAGTTTTTTGTGTGTGTTGGAGGGAAGGCGAGAAGGCAGTCCGTGGGCAAGCAAGCGGTCGGGGGCTGGAGAAAAGCAAGGAGGTCTGTGGCCAAGCAGGGGTCGAGGATCGAGGGATGGGGTCCGGAATCCAGAAGGAACTCGAAGCACACAGCTCAATCACGGGAAACAGGGGAAGCACTGCGGGGAACACAAAGGACATAAGACACGGGAACAGGGAAGTCACAGAGAGCGAGCAAGTATGCAGGAGGGAAGCCAGAGACGGGATGCTTACTACGAGTAGTGAACTATGTTCCGGCACTGGATCTTTGGGTTTGCTGGTCTTTATGCTGTCTGTCCTCATTAGTTCCAGGTGCGCAGATTAGGGATTGCCTGCGGTTTTGCAGGCGCGTGATCGCGATGCGGCCAGGGCGAGCAGGGGCGTGTCCCGGCGCACTTCTAGTGGAGGTGCCAGCTGCGCTTGCAGCAGAAGGCATGAGGGATTACGCATGCACCATGACAGTTCTTTATACTAGTTTGAACGTAATCATTGAAGATTTGTGCTGCCTTGTCTAAGGTCATGCCACTTTTTAAAGTCAGTACGTTTTAATGCACTAAAGAAGTCTGATTTGTCAAATAATTTAGTTGCTTCAATTTTCACAGCAACGTGTGAAGTTCGCAAGACGGACAAACAGAAAAAAATGGATGAATGGATGTATAGTTTCCATGCTCTTATCTCTAATGTGACAGTTGGCCATATATAGTGTGCCTCTCGTGGACTAAAGGGCGTGGTCATGTCAGCTTGTTTAGCTCTGTGGGAATGTAAATATAGTAGCTAATAAGCTAGAGATAGTAACTTTCAAGCTTCAAATCTAACAGATAACTAAACATTTCCACTGCAATTTGGTGTTGATGGTGATGTTTTAAAGTGTTTAAATGACACTTGTGGTTATTGGGATCATAGTAGACACAAAAAGATCGCTTACCAGTTGTCTCAAACAGCCATGATGTGGTGGTGTCATGTCACATCATTAAAGGGTCTTCTTTGGGAATATTCTGACACTTGTTAAAAAAGTATACATTTTGGATATCATTCCACCGGCTTGTTATTCGTAGCCAGGTGGAATGGCAGACACCTTTGGATTGTTGGAATGGAGTCCATCACGAAAGCTTACGTTGGATTGGCGAAACAGTCATGTGACATTGCCTGCCGGAAGAAGTCTCGCTGTCAAATGAATATGTCTTTGCAAGCCTTAATTAATCCATCCATCCATTTTCTACCGCTTGTCCCTTTCGGGGTCGCTGGGGGCGCTGGAGCCTATCTCAGCTGCAATTAATAGATTATAAATACAAAGCCCGTTTCCATATGAGTTGGGAAATTGTTTTAGATGTAAATATAAACGGAATACAATGATTTGCAAATCCTTTTCAACCCATATTCAATTGAATGCACTACAAAAACAAGATATTTGATGTTCAAACTCATAAACTTTTTTTTTTTTTGCAAATAATAATTAACTTAGAATTTCATGGCTGCAACAAGTGCCAAAGTAGTTGGGAAAGGGCATGTTCACCACTGTGTTACATGGCCTTTCCTTTTAACAACACTCAGTAAACGTTTGGGAACTGAGGAGACACATTTTTAAGCTTCTCAGGTGGAATTCTTTCCCATTCTTGCTTGATGTACAGCTTAAGTTGTTCAACAGTCCGGGGGTCTCCGTTGTGGTATTTTAGGCTTCATAATGTGCCACACATTTTCAATGGGAGACAGGTCTGGACTACAGGCAGGCCAGTCTAGTACCCGCCTTCTTTTACTATGAAGCCACGTTGATGTAACACGTGGCTTGGCATTGTCTTGCTGAAATAAGCAGGGGCGTCCATGGAAACGTTGCTTGGATGGCAACATATGTTGCTCCAAAACTTGTATGTACCTTTCAGTATTAATGGCGCCTTCACAGATGTGTAAGTTACCCATGTCTTGGGCACTAATACACCCCCATACCATCACAGATGCTGGCTTTTCAACTTTGCGCCTATAACAATCCGGATGGTTCTTTTCCTCTTTGGTCCGGAGGACACGACGTCCACAGTTTCCAAAAACAATTTGAAATGTGGACTCGTCAGACCACAGAACACTTTTCCACTTGGTATCAGTCCATCTTAGATGAGCTCAGGCCCAGCGAAGCCGACGGCGTTTCTGGGTGTTGTTGATAAACGGTTTTCGCCTTGCATAGGAGAGTTGTAACTTGCACTTACAGATGTAGCGACCAACAGTAGTTACTGACAGTGGGTTTCTGAAGTGTTCCTGAGCCCATGTGGTGATATACTTTACACACTGATGTCGCTTGTTGATGCAGTACAGCCTGACGGATCGAAGGTCACGGGCTGGTTGTCGGGGCTGACAAACTGTGTATATGTATGTGTATGTGTGTGTGTGTATGTATGTATGTATGTATGTATGTATATATATGTGTATGTGTATGCATGTGTATGTGTATGTATGTGTACATGTGTATGTTTATGTGTATGTATATATATATGTATGTATATTTCTGGGGGTACGTTCTGGGCCTGCCTGTCGGGTGGGGGTCGGCGCCTCAGGCTACTGCATCCGGACTGCGTGTCTGGAGCTCCTGGGTCCCGCCGTCCATCCCTTCCGGGTGCCCGTCTTGGTTGGGGCCTGCTGGGTCTGGTCCCTGCGTCTACTGTGGTGGCTTGGTGCTGCAGGGTATTCCGAGGTGCTGCGAGTCGGCCAGTTGTTGGGGTAGCGACCTTGTGTGTCAGCATGTCTGTGATCTTCTTTTAATTCTTTTTTTTTAATTTGTTTATTTATTTATTTATTTATTTATTTATTTATTTTATAAACAGATTTAATTATTTATTTATTTTTTTCCTTTTTTTTTTTTTTTTTTTAAATATATTTTATTAATATTATTATTATTATTATGTATTTATTTATTTTATTTATTTATTCCCCTACCTCGGGGGGGGGACTCGGCGGGGCGGTTGCTCCATCGTTGGGGTCCCTGCGGGTGGGGTGGGTGGTTCCTGTGGCCCCGTGCTGGGTGGTCCTGTGGCGGCCGGCTTGGGTGGGGTGGCCGTGGGCTGGCCTCGCCGCGCTCTCCGGGGGTGGGGGCCCTGTTGCCGGTGAGGCGGGGCGGTCTTCCCGTCCGGTTGCGGGGGGTCTCCGGGCCCCTCGGGCGGGGCGTCCCGCCTTTCTGTCCGTGTGGGGTGTGGTCTCTCGCTGGCTTGGGGTCTGGCTGTCCCCTGCTTTCTCGTGCCTTGTCCTCTGCCGGGTGCGTCTGTCTGCGGCCTGCTGCTGGCCCTTGTGGGCGGCGCGGTGGGCCAGGCTCTGGGGTTCCTGTCGCTGTCCGGCTTGGCTGCGTGGGGGCGGTGGCCCCTGGTTCCCTGGGCACCACACCTACTGTTTGTGGGATGGGTTCTCGGGGAGGCTGGGCCGTACTCTGGCTCCCGCACACACTGGGAGTCAAATGTATTGTACATGCAAATTCACATGTACTCACACACATACATACAGACATACATAGGTACCTACGCTCCCACATACATATACAAATAAATACAGTACATATTTACACACTCAAAGTTCGTACATCCACACGCACATTCATTATACAAGCATACTGTATACACATACTGTACATATACATTCACTGTAAAAACATACATATACACATACTGTACATATACACTCACTGTACAGACACACACATACACATACTACACATACATTCACTGTACAAACACACACATACATATACTGTACATATACATTCACTGTACAAACACACATATACACATACTGTACATATACATTCACTGTTCAAACACACATATACACATACTGTACATATACATTCACTGTACACACATATACACATACTGTACATATACATTCACTGTACAAGCACACATATACACATACTGTACATATACAAGTACATATGCACACATACACTCATGCACATAGTCACGTTCCATCAAACATATATTAACGTTGTTGCCCTAGGGTAAACTGGGTATAACACATGGCACACTGACAAAGCTTAACCTATTGTTACTATAACAATCTACAAGGTTAATGTAGGTTGCTTCTCTTTCTTCCCCTCCATTTTTCTGCATTCTTTCGTATCTCAAGTTATCATTACGTATATGTATTGTTGCATTTGAACAATTGTATTGTTGATAATAAAGGTAAAGTACTGGTATTGTTTATTATCAATAGCACTATTTCTATTGGTATTCATATTGCTCCATTTTTAGTGTAATAATGCTCATTGTCATTTCTGTATTTTTTTTTTAATTTTCGCTAACTGCTTATTTGCTATTACTTTTACCATCGTATTTGTACATGTCGTATTTGCTGATGTTGCTCTGTTGTTGTTGTTGTTGTTGTTGTTGTTGTGTTTGCTGTTGTTGTTTGTGTCTCTCTGTCTTATCCCCCTCTTGTCCCCACAATTCCCCCCTCTGTCTTCCTTTTTCTCTCTTTCTATCCCCTCCTGCTCCGGCCCGGCTGCACCAAATGATAATATAAATACATTTAATAAAGTCAAAATACAAGTAAGGCAACAAGAGAAGTATCCTACACTTCTCTTTTGTAAAGTAAATCTGAACAGCCGATATGGGCATCTACATCTGCTATATGATTTGCCCGAGAAGCTGGGCAGGACATTAAAAAAAAACAAAAAAATACGTCACGGGCTTAGCTGCTTACGTGCAGTGATTTCTCCAGATTCTCTGAACCCTTTGATGATATTACGGACCATAGATGGTGAAATCCCTAAATGCCTTGCAATAGCTGGTTGAGAAAGGTTTTATCTTAAACTGTTCAACAATTTGCTCACGCATTTGTTGACAATGTGGTGACCCTCGCCCCACCCAATCATGGCACCCACATGTTCCCAATTTGCCTGTTCACCTGTGGGATGTTCCAAATAAGTGTTTGATGAGCATTCCTCAACTTTATTAGTATTTATTGCCACCTTTCCCAACTTCTTTGTCACTTGTTGCTTGCATCAAATTCTAAAGTTAATGATTATTTGCAACAAAACATTTTTTTATCAGTTTATCATATCATCAAATATGTTGTGTTTGTAGCATATTCAACTGAATATGGGTTGAAAATGATTTGCAAATCATTGTATTCCGTTTATATTTACATCTAACACAATTTCCCAACTCAAATGGAAACGGGGTTTGTAATTATGATATAAAAACATATAACAATCAAAATTAAACTCAATGTAACGGAGTAAAAGTAACGCGTTACTACCCACCTCTGATGGAGATATGAGCTATTCTGCCTGTAAAGCACTCTAAAACCATCCAAAAACATTCAAGGTGGTTTTATGTTTAAGTATCTATGTAATGTAGTAACAAGCACATACATGATAACATGTTATATTTAGAGCATTTTTCTCATCTTAAGCATTACTGTAACTTTAGTCCTGAGCACATAGCAACACACTTTATTTCAACAACAGAGAGCCCTTTTCTGTGTTTGCTACCACCGATGGCAGACTTCTCAAAGGGGAACTGCACTTTTTTGGGAATTTTGCCTATCGTTCACAATCATTTTATCGTTTTAGATACACACTGGAAGTATGTATATAATGTAATAACAGACACGTTCAAACCAATATGTAATATGTTCAATATTTAACATATTTTGATAATTTTAATCAACTAGTATT
Organism: Entelurus aequoreus; assembly: GCF_033978785.1. Lineage (NCBI taxonomy): Eukaryota > Metazoa > Chordata > Actinopteri > Syngnathiformes > Syngnathidae > Entelurus > Entelurus aequoreus. Next base: position 23,927,433 of record NC_084745.1, read on the forward strand.
TTCAGCACATATATTTAATTTCCATTGCGGCGCACGTCTGACTTCTGGCAACAAATGTGTGTTCCTCCCGGAAACAAAGACGTGTGTGTTCTAATCATGGCAGAAATGATAACAGACAACTATTTTTGGACAGATGAGGATTCACAATCATAAGTTTTGAAGTTTACTGAGAATGAACTACTGCTTATAGAAGGGAGTGGTGGGAGATGTGTATTCATGCTCAAGGCACGAATACACATCTGTGAAGGCACCATTAATGCTGAAAGGTACATACAGGTTTTGGAGCAACATATGTTGCCATCCAAGCAACGTGATCATGGACGCCCCTGCTTATTTCAGCAAGACAATGCCAAGCCACATTCTGCACGTGTTACAACAGCGTGGCTTCGTAGTAAAAGAGTGCGGGTACTAGACTGGCCTGCCTGTAGTCCAGACCTGTCTCCCATTGAAAATATGTGGCGCATTATGAAGCGTAAAATTCCACAACGGAGACTCCGGACTGTTGAACAACTTAAGCTGTACATCAAGCAAGAATGGGAAATAATTTTACCTGAAAAGTTACAAAAATTGGTCTCCTCAGTTCCCAAATGTTTACGGAGTGTTGTTAAAAGGAAAGGCCATGTAACACAGTGGTAAAAATGCCCCTGTGCCAACTTTTTTGCAAGTGTTGCTGCCACTAAATTTTAAGTTAATGATTATTTGCACAAAAAAAATATGTTTCTCAGTTCGAACATTAAATATCTTGTCTTTGCAGTCTATTCAATTGAATATAAATGGAAAGGGATTAGCAAATCATTGTATTCTGCTTTTATTTACGATTTACACAACGTGCCAACTATACTGGTTTTGGGTTTTGTACAATCAACATTTTTATCAAATCAATTGACACTTTATTTGTTTAGCACTTTCCATACACAGGCAAGTAGCAAACACAAAGTGCTGTACAAAAAGAAAGAAGAGAAGACACCATGCACACACACAGCATTATTGACAAGTAGTAGTGTGAGTCTTAGAATCTTAGCTCGCATTAGAAGCCGTCAAGTTAAGCAATGATGATGTTTAAGTCGCTACAATCCTGGGCTTCAATGTTCTCGTCCAAAACACAAGCAGATGAGATGAGTTGTGGTGCGAGCAGAGGTGGTTAGTAACGCGCTACATTTACTCCGATACATCTACTTGAGTAACTTTTGGGATAAATTGTACTTCTAAGAGTAGTTTTAAAGGCCTACTGAAACCCACTACTACCGACCACGCAGTCTGATAGTTTATATATCAATGATGAAATCTTAACATTATAACACATGCCAATACGGCCGGGTTAACTTATAAAGTGACATTTTAAATTTGCCGCTAAACTTCCGGTTCGAAACGCCTCTGAGGATGACGTATGCGCGTGACGTAGCCCGACGAACACGGGTATGCCTTCCACATTGAAGCCGATACGAAAACGCTCTGTTTTCATTTCATAATTCCACAGTATTCTGGACATCTGTGTTCGTGAATCTGTTTCAATCATGTTCATTGCATTATGGAGAAGGAAGCCAAGCAAGCAAAGAAGAAAGTTGTCGGTGCGAAATGGACGTATTTTTCGAACGTAGTCAGCCACAACAGTACACAGCCGGCGCTTCTTTGTTTACATTCCCGAAAGATGCAGTCAAGATGGAAGAACTCGGATAACAGAGACTCTAACCAGGAGGACTTTTGATTTGGATACACAGACGCCTGTAGAGAACTGGGACAACACAGACTCTTACCAGGATTACTTTGATTTGGATGACAAAGACGCAGACGTGCTACTGTGAGTATGCAGCTTTGGCTTTTTTTTGCGTATGTACGTAACTTTTTTAAAATATATAAGCTTTATGAACCTTGGGTTAGGTGAACGGTCTTTTGGGCTGAGTGATTGTGTGTGTTGATCATGTGTTTGAATTGTATTGGCGTGTTCTATGGAGCTAGGAGCTAGCAGAGGAGCTAGGAGCTAGCATAACACGTACCGTACCGTAAGTGCGCGTCACGTACGTAACTTTTTAAAAATATATAAGCTTTATGAACCTTGGGTTAGGTGAACGGTCTTTTGGGCTGAGTGATTGTGTGTGTTGATCGGGTGTTTGAATTGTATTGGCGTGTTCTATGGAGCTAGGAGCTAGCAGAGGAGCTAGGAGCTAGCATAACAAACACGCAGGTGTTATTATGCAGGATTAATTTGTGGCATATTAAATATAAGCCTGGTTGTGTTGTGGCTAATAGAGTATATATATGTCTTGTGTTTATTTACTGTTGTAGTCATTCCCAGCTGAATATCAGGTACCGTGAGTATGCAGCCTTGGCTGCTAAACATTCGATAACTTGACCGTATGTGCGCGTCACGTACGTAACTTTTTAAAAATATATAAGCTTTATGAACCTTGGGTTAGGTAAACGGTCTTTTGGGCTGAGTGATTGTGTGTGTTGATCAGGTGTTTGAATTGTATTGGCGTGTTCTATGGAGCTAGGAGCTAGCAGAGGAGCTAGGAGCTAGCATAACAAACACGCAGGTGTTTTTATGCAGGATTAATTTGTGGCATATTAAATATAAGCCTGGTTGTGTTGTGGCTAATAGAGTATATATATGTCTTGTGTTTATTTACTGTTGTAGTCATTCCCAGCTGAATATCAGGTCACCCCCGGCTCTCACAGCATCTTCCCTATCTGAATAGCTTCAACTCCCCACTAGTCCTTCACTTGCACTTTACTCATCCACAAATCTTTCATCCTCGCTCAAATTAATGGGGAAATTGTCGCTTTCTCGGTCCGAATCTCTCTCACTTCATGCGGCCATCATTGTAAACAATAGGGAACTTTGCGTATATGTTCAACTGACTACGTCACGCTACTTCCGGTAGGTGCAAGCCTTTTTTTTATCAGATACCAAAAGTTGCAATCTTTATCGTCGTTGTTCTATACTAAATCCTTTCAGCAAAAATATGGCAATATCGCGAAATGATCAAGTATGACACATAGAATAGATCTGCTATCCCCGTTTAAATAAAAAAAATTCATTTCAGTAGGCCTTTAATGCGACATACTTTTACTTGAGTATATTTATAGAGAACAAACGCTACTTTTACTCCGCTCCATTTATCTACATTCAGCTTGCTACTCGCTACTGATTTTTATCGATCTGTTAATGCACGCTTTGTTTGTTTTGGTTTGTCAGACAGACCTTCAAAGTAGGATCTATCGCATGCTTGCGTTTCACCAATCAAATACAGTCACTGGTGACGTTTGACTCTGTTTCACCAAACAAACAGAGCCAGGCGGTCACATGATTAACAAGATTAAGCTTACATGAACTCAACGTCAAATTTGAGGACGCACATCGCGGTAAGTAACGTTAGTAGATATTTTGGCTGTCACCGTAGGCTGATGTTAGCTTCCCTGCTATGAATCACTGTCAAATTTACATTGTGTGGGGACATTTATTAACACACTGCAGCCTCATAGACAGACACACACACACAAGAAAAGTCGCACACACACTCACGCATGCATAGAAACATCAATCAGAAGTGCATAGTGTGTTCCCAGGTGCACCGTGCAGCCCACACCTATCAGTTTATGGTTTGCATAAAGGCTAACTTGTTACTTTCCTTTGTAATCTCTGCCTACTGAGCCTATGGTGCTGTTAAGTTATTGTGGCTCAATTTCCCATCCTCACCTATGGTCATGAGCTTTGGGTTATGACCGAAAGGACAAGATCACGGGTACAAGCGGCCGAAATGAGTTTCCTCCGCCGGGTGGCGGGGCTCTCCCTTAGAGATAGGGTGAGAAGCTCTGCCATTCGGGGGGAGCTCAAAATAAAGCCGCTGCTCCTCCACATCGAGAGGAGCCAGATGAGGTGGTTCGGGCATCTGGTCAGGATGCCACCCGAACGCCTCCCTAGGGAGGTGTTTAAGGCACGTCCGACCGGTAGGAGGCCACGGGGAAGACCCAAGACACGTTGGGAAGACTATGTCTCCCGGCTGGCCTGGGAACGCCTCGGGCTGGACGAAGTGGCTGGGGAGAGGGAAGTCTGGGCTTCCCTGCTTAAGCTGCTGCCCCCGCGATCTGACCTCGGATAAGCGGAAGAAGATGGATGGATGGAATTTGCCTTAATTTTTTTTATGTTAATGTATTATTTAATATATATTATTGTTTTAGTTGCTTAAGAGATATTCCTGGCTCTGAATTTGCTCATTGCTATTTTTATGTTTTTGTGCATTATTTGTTGCCGCCATCATTAAACGAACAGGTTACTCATCAGTTACTCAGTACTTGAGTAGTTTTTTACAACATACTTTTTACTTTTACTCAAGTAAATATTTGGGTGACTACTCCTTACTTTTACTTGAGTAATAATTCTCTAAAGTAACAGTACTCTTACTTGAGTACAATTTCTGGCTACTCTACCGACCTCTGGGTGCGAGTTGCCCTGACTAGCATTAGCTTGGTAGTTTGTCCTTAGACTTTGCCGGTGTTTTGACACTGTTTCAGGAGGGGCAGGTTAGTGGCTTGGAGACGAATGAGTGGTCCCCGGAAACTTAATTAAACCAGACAAATATTTTCTCCCTTAATGATGACTCACATTTATGTCAATTTCAATTATTATTCTGCATTTTTTTAAAAAGTTTTCGTTTTTATTGTCCGATTCCAGAAATCATAGAGCCATACTTACCCTCATTAGGGTCACGGGTGAGCATTAAGTGTTGGCTTCAAATGTGTTTAGATTTTTCAGCTCTATTGGCCAAGTATGTTTAACACAGAAATAATCTGACTTGGTAGACTCTTTTGTTCAATGTAAAGAGTGAATATTAATGATTAATTAAAAATATAAGCAAGTACTGCAGTAACAGAAGTTATTACAAGTTTTTGGGCTCACATTTAAAGTCAAACCCACAGTGAGAGAACAGCGGGTTGCAGCGACCAGGCGGTGGTTGTGTCCGTGGCCAAAGCTGCAAAGGTAAGAAAGGTCAAAAACCGGCGGGAGAGTTCCGTGGTGAATGTTTACATGCCAGGTGTCAGCGGTGTCACAGATTGGCACCGCCGTGTTCTCAGCAAGGACTCTGCGCGGTAAAAACGCTTCAAAAGTGGCTTCGGTTGGCAAGAGAAAACACAAATTCAGCGTGGACACTTAATTACCTGCTCTACCAAATTTGAGCCAGTACACGAGTTCTGGATCTTGTCGTACATATTTTCAATACAAGACTCATCTAGGGCCTGATTACTAATATCCAAACACCATACGGTAATCAGTATGTGCAATCTATACAAATGCGTGTACCATTAGTGGGCATGTTGCATGTGAATTACTAAGACTGTACGTACAATTGTAAAGTGGTACAGACCGCTTTAAATAAATGAGGATTTTGCGTGTACGATACGGGGCATCACTTGATCATTCACTGCACATTCATGTTATCGTGCTTCTACCTGTGGCGTTTTGCTGTGTTTTTAGACAAGCTACCACTTTTTATGAAAATTTTAGAAACAGTCCTGCAGTGCATTTCCAATAAATGCACATTTTTCCTTTTTTTACCGCTGAAGGTGCGCTCACTGGAGAGAGACTGCACTTACTCAATATGTAAAAAAATGCATACATAAAAGGGAACTACTTTTGGAATATTGCCTATTGTTCACAATCATGGACGACAAGACCAAATGTCTTTTTTTTTTAGGATTTTAAAGATAAACACTTGAATGATGCAGCTAATGGGAGTCACCATTGTAGCCTTCAAAGCCATCTAAAAATAACCCTTCAAAACCATCTAAGCTCTGCTTCTTCCTACCCCTTTTCAAACACGTTAGGAAAAAAAACTGGAAATTGTGATGTATCATGTTGTAATTGTATGCATGTTCAAAATAAACTCAAACTCAAACCTGTCATGTCCACGATGCAAGTGGTGGGGGCGGCGTGGCGTAGATGGTGCAGTGACCGTTTCAGCAACTTGAGGGTTCCAGGTTCGATTCCAGCTTCTGCCATCCTCGTCACGTCCGTGGCGTCCTTGGCCAAGACGCTTCACCCTTGCTCCTGATGGGTCCTGATTAGCTTCCCCCCATCAGTGTGTGAATGGGTGAATGTGGAAATAGTGTTAAAGAACTTTGAGTACCTTGAAGGTAGAAAAGCGTGATACAAATATGTTCCATTTAGATATTTGGATAAATAAAATGAAATCAAATTTACTGTATATAGTGAATGTTGTCTGTCTATCTGTGTTGGCCCTGCGATGAGGTGGCGACTTGTCCAGGGGTGTACCGCGCCTTCCGCCCGAATGCAGCTAAGATATGCTCCAGCACCCCCCGCGACTCCGAAAGGGACAAGCGGTAGAAAATGGATGGATGGATAGTCCACGATGATTGAACAAAAACCACTATTGGCCCTCAAAGCCTTCCTGTATCCAGAGACTTACTTGTTTGTAAACAATAACAAAAAACATCCCACACAAATATTTTGTAATAACAGGAACATGAAAAGGAAAAAGATCAATCCAATCACTTTAGTATCGTTTATATACTGATAATATACTAGCTATCGATGATATCGACATCTGGATTGATCACCTCTACTTTACATTGAAGCTTTAGCGGTTAGCTTCTTGTGTTGTCCTGCTCGAAAAAAACAGTTAATTTCCCGCCATGGTAGTGAGGATTAGTATCTTAGAAGCTGCTTCACACTGGATAGACAACGCATATGAAACAGTGTTCTTGCAAGACATGCACCCTCCTGGAATTTATGCAACCCCTGCATTTGTGTAACTAGGCCTATGGAAATATAATTGAGTGTCCCTGATAGGGTTGTAAGGTATTAATATATTAATAATAATAATATTGTATAATAATAATAATAATAACAATAATAATAATAATAATAATAATAGGTATTAATATAGTACCGCGATACTAATTAATAATTTTTGGTACTATATCGCCTCTAAAAAGAACCGTTCCACCACCCCCCAAAATGTAAACAAACGCCATTGGTGGATCTACATCCACTGTAATGATACCAAGTACAGTAGCGTATCTAGTCGATACTACTATGATTATGTCAATATTTTTTGGCATTGCAACATCTTTTGTTTAAAAAAAATGTATATTATGTTTATAATCTTAGGAAATATGTCCCTGGTCACATGAGGACTTTGAATATGACCAATGTATGATCCTGTAACGACTTGGTATCGGATTGATCCGAAACTAATGTAAAGCATCCAAACAACAGAAGAATAATCAATCAATCAATCAATGTTTATTTATATAGCCCTAAATCACATGTGTCTCAAAGGGCTGCACAAGCCACAACAACATCCTCGGTACAGAGCCCACATAACGGCAAGGAAAACTCACCCCAGTGGGACGTCGATGTGAATGACTATGAGAAACCTTGGACAGGACCGCATATGTGGGTAACCCCCCCTTCTAGAGGAAATCAAAAGCAATGGATGTCGAGTGGGTCTGACATAATATTGTGAAAGTCCAGTCCACAGTGGATCTAACATATTAGTGAGAGTCCAGTCCATAGTGGATCTAACATAACATATTAGTGAGAGTCTAGTCCATAGTGGATCTAACATATTAGTGAGAGTCCAGTCCATAGTGGATCTAACATAATAGTGAGAGTCTAGTCCATAGTGGGACCAGCAGGAAACCATCCCCGGAGGAGACCGGTCAGCAGCGCAGAGATGTCCCCAACCGATGCACAGGCGAGCGGTCCACCCAACTCTGGACAGCCAGCACTTCATCCATGGCCACCGAACCTGTACCCCACCCCTTCACAAGAAAGAGGGGGGCAGAGGAAAAAAGAAAAGAAACGGCAGATCAACTGGTCTAAAAAGGGGGTCTATTTAAAGGCTAGAGTATACAAATGAGTTTTAAGATGGGACTTAAATGCTTCTACTGATGTAGCATCTCTAACTGTTACCGGGAGGGCATTCCATAGTACTGGAGCCCGAATAGAAAACGCTCTATAGCACGCAGATTTTTATTTAAATTTTTTAAATTTTTTTGGGGCTCTGGGAATCACTAATAAGCCGGACTTCTTTGATCGCAGATTTCTTTTCGTGACATATGGTACAATACAATCGGCAAGATAGGCTGGAGCTAGACCGTGTAGTATTTTATACGTAAGTAGTAAAACCTTAAAGTCACATCTTAATCATCAGTGCAGGTGAGCCAGTATAGGCGTAATATGATCAAACTTTCTTGTTCTTGTCAAAAGTCTAGCAGCCGCATTTTGTACCAACTGTAATCGTTTAATGCTAGACATAGGGAGACCCGAAAATAATACGTTACAGTAATCGAGACGAGACGTAACGAACGCATGAATATTGATCTCACAGTCGCTAGTGGAAAAAATTGAACACATTTTAGCGTTATTATGGAGATGAAAGAAGGCCGTTTTAGTAACACTCTTAATGTGTGACTCAAACGAGAGAGTTGGGTCGAAGATAATACCCAGATTCTTTACCGAGTCGCCTTGTGTAATTGTTTGGTTGTCAAATGTTAAGGTGGTATTATTAAATAGACGTCGGTGTCTAGCAGGACCGATAATCAGCATTTCCGTTTTCTTGGCGTTGAGTTGCAAAAATTTAGCGGACATCCATTGTTTAATTCCATTAAGACACGCCTCCAGCTGACTACAATCCGGCGTGTTTGTCAGCTTTAGGGGCATGTAGAGTTGGGTGTCATCAGCATAACAGTGAAAGCTAACACCGTATTTGCGTATGATGTCGCCTAGCGGCAGCATGTACATTCTTCAGACTGCAGGGCCAAGAACTGAACCCTGGGGAACTCCACACGTTACCTTAACATAGTCTGATGTCACATTGTTATGGGAGACGCACTGCATCCTGTCAGTAAGATAAGAGTTATACCAAGACAAGGCTAAGTCTGACATACCAATACGTGTTTTGATACGCTCTAATAAAATATTATGATCGACGGTATCGAAAGCAGCGCTAAGATCAAGAAGCAGCAACATAGATGACGCATCAGAATCCATCGTTAGCAATAGATCATTAGTCATTTTTGGGCTGTCTCCGTAGAGTGATTTGCCCTGAAACCGGATTGAAAAGGTTCACAGAGATTGTTAGACACTATGTGTTCATTTAGCTGCTGTGCAACAATTTTTTTGAGGATTTTCAAAATAAAGGGAAGGTGGGACACCGGTCGGTAGTTTACCATGAGGTCAGGATCGAGGTTAGGTCTTTTGAGCAGAGGATGAATAACCGCTTTTTTGAATGCTAGGGGAACAGTGCCAGAGGAAAGTGATAAGTTTATAATAATTAGCACTGATGGACCTAATAATACAAAAAGCTCCTTGACAAGTTTCCCAGGAAGTGGGTCAAGTAAACATGTTGTTTGTTTTATCCCACTTACACGCCGTAATAATTCCTCTAATGTTATTTCATCAAAAAGAGAGAGACTATTTTGGAGGGCAGTATCTGTCGTATATACAGTCGTATCTGTTAATATAACCCAGTTGTAGCTGGGATCCGTTGTCTTTAAACTCCTTTCTAATTAGTTCAATTTTCTTATTAAATAAATTCATAAAGTCATCTGCCGAGTGGGTGGAGCCACTGGGAGGCGTCCCTTGTTGGGTTAGAGATGCTACTGTACTAAACAAAAATGTAGGATCGTTTTTGTTGAGGCGGATGAGATTTGAGTAATATTTAGCTTTAGCTAAGGTAATTATGCGTTTATAAGTTATTAAACTATCACTCCATGCTTGATGGACCACAGCTATCAATTATAGTCTGGAGCGTCACGCACTGAGGGTCTGATGGGGTATTCATATGGATATTAAAGTCCCTCATTATGATTATATTGTCGGCGTGCGTCACTAGATCAGCAACAAACTGAGAATTCACTGATAAAGTCCGAATAGGGCCCTGGGGGGCGGTAGATAACAGCCAGGTCGAGAGGCAGCGGTTGGACAGACCTCATAGTAAGCACCTCAAACGATTTCAATTTATTATTTAGGTTAGGGGTAAGGTTAAAGTTTTCATTGTATATTAGTGCGACCCACCCACCCCTTTTAAGGGGACGGGCAATATATGCATTTGTATAGTTAGGAGGAGTTGCCTCATTTAGTGCAAAAAAATTGTCTGGTTTGAGCCAGGTTTCGCTAAGACCAAGGACATTAAGATTGTTGTCTCTAATGACCTCATTAACTAACAACGTTTTGGGAGACAATGATCTTATGTTTAAAAAGCCCAAAATATATGTATTGGGCTGTTTCGACGAGTTTTGTTGAAATTATCCGTAGTAGCAATATTAATAATGTTGCGTTTATTATGCGTAGTGCACTTTAAATAGTTTTGACCATATCTAGGAATTGATATGACGGGAATTTTCAGATTGTTTGCTTGGTGCTGCGATAAACTGAACGCATCATAATTCACCACCTTAGTAGAATGCATGTCTACCTCTGACACAGTCACAACAGAAAAAACATTATGTGAGTTGTGTATTATTCTAAGAGAATTGCTATGTGTGCAGGGATTATCCAGCCTGGCGCTGGCTAGTTTTAGTTTAACTGACTCCTCACCCGGACTAGCAGACTCTGTAATTGTCTGTGACCGGGCTTGCTCTATTGTAGTTAGTCAAGTGTGACTCAATAAGTGATTATTACATTTTAACAGACGTGTAGATAGAACATGTTAAAAGAGAAAGTAAACAGATATTAACTGTAAATAAACAAGTAGATTAATAATTCATTTTCTACCACTTGTCATTAATGATATTGACAATATAATAGAATGATAAATGACACAATATGTTACTGCATATGTCAACAGCTAAATTAGGAGCCTTTTTATGTTTACTTACAACTAAAAGACCGGTACCGGTACCAAGATATTGGTATCGGGATAACACTAGTCTTTGAGCATGCATCCATTTTGACAGAACCTTCCACGCAAGTACAATCTATAGAATGTAAAAATTGTGACACAGCGGATTCGTTAAAAAAGGCAGAAGTAAACCGTCTCTTGTAAAAATACAAGGGCTGTCAACATTAACGCTACACCAGCGATTAATCACAAAAAAAAATCACATTAAAAACTCAGATTATTTACACAGATTTTTTGGACCGTATGTACATGCTTTTCTTAATGTGGCAGTAATCGGGTCAATGCATACATCAGTTGCAAAAATAGTGATGAGACTGACAAATTTCACTTCAAAATAAGCTTCAAGACACAAAAACAATGAGCAATTAAAAGACATGCATTCAAGTAACACAGAATGTCATACACAAAATGTTTGTGTATGACAATTTGAGAATAAAAATGCGTTCATGTCAAAATATCTGGGTCTCGTTTAAAAGCCCTATTTAAGAACTTTCAGTTTTTCTTGATTTTGTCGGTGTTAGTGACCAGAGCGGTAGTGTTTTGCCAGAAGAAGAACATACTTCCCATGAGAACCAGCGCATATAGCGTCAAACTGACATAATGTCCGCTGTAATATTAGCACACATTTTACGTCTCTTATGGCTATGCTGATGTTGAATAGCAGACAGCATCAATATATGATCATGGATTGCTGTCAAGTAATGGTGGTGACGAACTCCGAGATGCAGAGATGACAGGAAAACATGGTTTTAATGTCCAAAAATGCAGGTAAAACACAAACCAGGAACCAGGAACAGGCACACTGGAAACAGGGAACAGGAACCAGCAAACAGGAAACGAGGAACTAGAAGACAGCAAGCTGCAAACAGCTATCAGCTTACAAGATACAGCAAACAGTCCACAGCATACAGCTTACAGGTAGTAATACTCCAGCACTGACTGGAGGGCGAGGCAGGTCTAAATAGTGGCCTGATTGGCAATTGCCACCAGGTGTGCCCGACTGCCACTCAGGGACAGGTGAGGGAAAACAGCGCTCAGGGAGACAAGCAGGAAACTGAACCAAAATAAGAGCGCTGACAGGAAATAAAACACAAACACAGAGGAAAAACTAAAACATAACCAAACTGTCAGTGGCAAGCCTGACATTTGCGCTGCAAACATGACACTACTACCAAGAATGTATCGGGGAGAATGCAGGTCCGAAGCAAAGAAAGACTGGCGCAAATTTCCGATTAGCATTATCATTTTGATTTGAGCATCGAAAATTACTTACTAATTTAGCAGGAACAGAGCCAAAGCAGCATCGGTCAAAAATCCCGCCTCATCCTTGAGCTCACGCCAGCGATTGAAAGCTGGAACAATGTGGATCCTGACTGTCCTTTGACCTCCCTTTGACTTTTTTTTTTTTGTCTTCTCAGACAAACCTTTTCGTTTCTTTGGTTGTTTTGGCATTCGGCAAGGATAGCAGTAATTACACGTAGGCGTTCTTCTTCTTCTCTTAGTTTGTCTAGTGTTACCATATCTGAGTTATTGTGTAGAAATATGGGGAAACAACTACAAACCCTTTATTTATTGAATCACAAATATTGAAATTCAAAGATTTGGTGCATTTGCAAACAGCTAAAATCATGTAAAAAGCAAACTATAACCTGCTACCCAAGAATGTACAACAATTACCGGTATTCTCAACAAAAGAAGATAAATATAACCTTGGAGGAAAATATCATCTAAAACATATGCTCGTACAACACTTAAAACCTTTAGCACAGGGGTGCCCACACTTTTTCTGCAGGCGGGCTACTTTTCAATTAATCAAGTCGTGGGGATCTACCTCATGCATATATATAATTTATATTTACTTATTTATGAAAGATATGTTTTTGTTAACAAGTTAAAGGTGTTTAATGATAATGCAAGCATGTTTAACACATATAGTTAATATTGTTAATAAATTAAAGGTGTTTAATGATAATACAAGCATGTTTAACACATATAGTTAATATTGTTAACAAGTTAAAGGTGTTTAATGATAATACAAGCATGTTTAACACATATAGATTCCTTTCTTTCATGAAGACAAGAATATAAGTTGGTGTATAACCTGATTCTGATGACTTGCATTGATAGGAATCAGACAGTGGTGCTGATAACGTCCGCATTTTCAAATGGAGGAGAAAAAATGTCCTCCTTTCTGTCCAATACCACATGAAAGTGGTTGGTTTTTGGCATCTTATTTGTCCAGCTTCCGTACTCCTTTGTATACACTTTACAAGAAATAAATTGGCGGCAAACTCCGTAGCTTGATAGCTTGTGCACGCCAGCTTTCTGAGACTCTTATTTTGTTAGCGCAGGCAGGATGAAGCAGAGCTTTTATTGTGCAACTGTGCAGTCGGTCTTTGGAGTTTTGACGACAGGTACGGCGCCGGAGTCTGTTGAAATAAAAAGTGTTTCTCGCCTTCCTGTCGGTAATTTTTTCTTAATAATGAGCTGGCAGCAGCCAGCGTCATCTCAGAAGACCCTCGGATTTATGATCGCTCATTTTTAAGACTATTCTTTTAATGCCTGGCTGGTGATCGACTGACACACCTTCCGCGATCGACCGGTAGCTCGCGATCGACGTAATGGGCACCCCTGCTTTAGCATATCTGTATGTGGAATTAAATTATGGAACGGATTAAAGACGATTTATGTATTTAATATTTCTTTACTTACTATGGTATATTATTTATTTATTATTTGTTCACTGTTATGTTACAGAGAACAAGGAAATAGGATAAAATTGATTTGGTATGAAAAGGGGTAGGATTAAATAAACTCAGCTTCTTCCTAATCCTTTTCGGACGTGCTGTAATGAAACAACTGGAAATATGTGATGACTTGTATTGTATGCATGTTCGACATAAACTGAAACTGAACTGAACTGAGGTTACTGCCGGCACGCAGGCATTCGCATCGACTTCCGTCTTTGTAACGGATGGGGAAAGTCAGCAAGTCAGCACATTTGTAGTTTTTGGCGTGGCAGGGTTCCTGCCACCCTCATCAAGTTGCTTCATTCCAGTAAAAGTGATACAGAACCCCTCAGGCCACAACAGAGGTATCAATCAACTAACTAGTTGTAAGTCGATGTAGCATCCCAAAAGTTCTGAAAACATGTTATGAAGGTTGAAAAGTTACTTAGTGTTGCTTCAATTCAAAGTGCGATTAATCAGATTTTTAAAAATTCCACCCTTTAGAGCACTAAATATTACAAAAAATGTGTTTGTCTTTCAACTTTTCCTATCAGGGAATGTTACATTTGGCTTAGTTTTTACACATCAGATGACTCAACCTTACACAGGTGTCTTCTGGGAATCGAACCTGAGTCATCATCATTAAAGGCAGCACCATTCACCATTACATTACCACACCATTTTACTGCCATCAATATTATCAATAATACCGCCCTTTATTTAACGAAGAAAAAAAACACTTTGTTACCTTATGATATTGGCGCCCATCTCTTAAAAACTGCAAATGATGTATTTTAAAAGAAAAATCACCATAATTTCATTGGCAGACTTCACCCAAACAGGAGGATGGGGTGATGTGCAACGCTGCATGCACTCTTTAATTAGGGTGAACTTTTCAAATATTCCATTATTAGCATGAGTGGCTCATGAAGGGAAAACAAAGGCAGACTTTATTTCCTCACAGTGCCTCAGCTTGACTTCAGATGTTTCATAACAATGCGCTATTAATGTGTAGGTTGAATAGAAATAAGACACTATTTCATTTCATTGCAACAGTGTTTGAATTATGAATGCACGTAATTGGCTCATGATTATGTGCAGGCATGGAACGCAACACAAGACAATTGATATTCCGATTGTATGCCATGTTTTATGAAACACAAGGCTGATAGCTGCTGGTGAAATATTTTCCATAAAGTACCTTCTTGTATACGCTGGGAAATTTGGAGGAACGTCTTAAAGGGAGAGTCCTCATGCGTTATGCAGCAGGCAGGGTGGATGCGCCTTAAGATACGCGTTTTGCTGAGCCACAGCCGAGTGTTTGATTTCAAAAAAAATTTTTTAGCTGATCATTATATTTTATTAAAAGTATCAAAGCTTGTTAGATAAAAAAGGGCAGCAAACGGTGGGAGGATGTGTATTAAGCGATACCATGGGGAATAAGCCTTGCGTGACTTGTGTCCGACAACGGCGCGTGTCTCCATCCGGTCCTGCGAGGCCTCGTGTGTACCACCGGGGACGCCGTCATGCACACATCATTAATAATTCATTAGGATAACACAGCTGCAAATCACATCAGAGGCGACGCGTGCTAGATCATATTGTCTGATCCAATCGCGCGATCTTGCGCCGCTATCAATTACAACTTTGGCACCCAACTAATTTGTTTGAGGCTCAGATTGGTAATTTGATTTCTGGCTCGCTCACTTGATTTCCCTTACCCATTAATTTCATTTGCACTTGCCCGTCAGTGCGAGCAGCACATGTTGAGTCACCCGCGTCCCACAGCTCATCTTAGCCCGCTTTTATTAATACCACCAGATGTGGCAAGTGCCAGGCCTAACACTCATCCAGCATGCAGCTGCCACTCTCACTTGCCGCCACCATCGCCTGTGTCGCTTCTTCAGTGGCTCGGAACCTCTCAAGCCGGCCACTCGTCACCCCTGCCAGCAGGCTCACAATCGTCATGTGAACCTCCTTTCTGCACCCTTCCTGCCAAATACCCTGCAACCTCAAAGGTCCAAATGCAATTTGTTAGAAAACCCAAATATATTCACATTCATATCACAATTCTGATTCTAAATGTATTCTTAAAGGCCTACTGAAACCCACTACTACCGACCACGCAGTCTGATAGTTTATATATCAATGATGAAATCTTAACATTGCAACACATGCCAATACGGCCGGGTTAACTTATAAAGTGCAATTTTAAATTTCCCGGGGAACTTCCGGTTCAAAACGCCTTTGGAGGATGACGTATGCGCGTGACGTCGCGAGGTCCACGGAAGTGTTTGGACCCTTTTGGACACAATACACAGAGCTCTGTTTTCTTCGACAAAATTCCACAGTATTCTGGACATCTGTGTTGGTGAATCTTTTGCAATTTGTTTAATGAACAATGGAGGCTGCAAAGAAGAACGTTGTAGGTGGGATCGGTGTATGCGGCTGGCTGTAGCAACACAACAAGGAGGACTTTGTTGGATAGCAGACGCGCTTGCGGCGAACTCACCTTGACTTCCTACGTCTCCGGGCCGCCGACCGCATCGTCAATCGCTGGAACGCAGGTGAGCACGGCTGTTGATGAGCATAGGAGGGCTGGCTGGCATAGGTGGAGCTCTAATGTTTTTATCATAGCTCTGACGAGGTCCCGTTGTTAAGTTAGCGTCGTTAGCAACAGCATTGCTAAAAAGAAAAAGGAGATCGTGTGGATTCCAATGAGCAAGCTTGTACCTAAGTTACGGTCAGAGCGAAAAAATATATCTCTTGAACTGCATTCTAGTCCGTCACTCTAACGTTCCTCATCCATGAATCTTTCATCCTCGATCAAATTAATGGGGTAATCGTCACTTTCTCGCTCCTAATATCTCTCGCTCCATTGTAAACAACGGGGAATTGTGAGCAGCACTACCGCTTGTGACGTCACGCTACTTCCGGTAGGGGCAAGGTTTTTTTTATCAGCGAGCAAAAGTTGCGAACTTTATCGTCGATTTTCTCTACTAAATCCTTTCAGCAAAAATATGGCAATATCGCGAAATGATCAAGTATGACACATAGAATGGATCTGCTATTCCCGTTTAAATTTAAAAAAAATCATTTCAGTAGGCCTTTAATATTAAAACATTTTATTTATTTTTGTTTTTATTTTATTTATTATTATTTTTTTATTTTTTATTTTCAACAATCAGGAACAAGCCCACAACATTCTGGAGTGACTGACATTATGTTTTTTCATTGGATGGAATTATTGTTATATTAGTATTATTATTACTATTATTTTTAATCCAGGGGTGTAAAACTCATTTTAGATCGGGGCCACATGCAGAAAAATCTACTCCCAAGTGGGCCGGACTGGTAAAATCATAGCACGATAATTTAAAAACAAAGACAACTTCAGATTGTTTTCTTTCTTTAAAAATATTACAAGCACATTCTGAAAATGTACAAATCATAATGTTGTTGAGTTGTTGTTTTTTTTTGTTATAATTTATTTGTCGTTATTTATATTTTCTGAATAAATTATGTGATATGTTTATCAGTCAATTTTCAAGCAAGATAAATAAAATATATCAAAATCAAATTACAGGATGTTATTTATGTAGTTTGATCATTTTCCTCGACTGATGTACTAATATCATGTGGTTTATTTTGTACATATGTAGCATCATCTACAAAGATACAAAGAATTGCTATTGTGACATCCAGTGGACACATTTAGAACAGCAGTTTCTTTCATTCAAAGATTTCATGTTAATTTTTATTCTTGGCAAACTCATCCCGCGGGCCGGATAAAACCTGTTGGCGGGCCTGATTTGGCCCTCGGGCCTTCGTTTGACAACCCTGATTTAATCTTTACATTTGGTTGGGAAAAAAAATAAATCCCAAACTCTATGATACTCTGAATTTAAATACTATTGAGAATTGGATATTTTGTTATTTGTATATTTGTTTACAAATTTACTTACATACAAATGTATTTATGTATGTAACCGCTGTATATGTTGCTGCATACGTTGCTGCAAACAATCACCTGATATTGAAAACAATTTTTAAAAATTAGTTGGGCTAGTTAAATTAAATTTATTATGTGTCATTTAATTAGATGTAGGTAGGTAGGTAGGTAGGTCTTTATTGTCATTGCACAAGTACAACAAAACTTTGTTTTCAGCACAAACCCGTTCAAGATTAGACAAACAGTGTACAGGGTTACAGAACAGGAACGTTGATGGGTCGCCACAAGGCACCTCGTAAAAGATGGGAAAAAGGTAAACGCTGGGTAAGGATGAGTAAAAAAAATACAATCTAGACTGTGCTCCTAAGGGGGCCCAGTCTGGAGTGGGAAAAACAAACAAACTCCAAAGCAAAGCACATATATATATTACAACATACATCTTGAGATATATAGCAACAGAGCGGAGGGAGTGGGGGGCCATGGTGGCAGGCTGCAGCTCTTCAGGCGCTGCCCATCCGTCCATCACCCCTATGTGATTTGGGCGTTGGGGTGGGGGTATGTGTGTGTGGCGTATATTTTTTTGTGGATGTATGTGTGTGTGTAAGCCTGCAGTGTGTCTCTGTTCCGCAGCCTTGATGTCGTGCAGCCGATAAGTCCAAAGTCAACAACAACAGGTGTGTGTCCATGAGAGACAAGAAGGGAGTTTTTTGTGTCTTCGCCGCACTGTCCTTCGGTAGAGTCCCGAAGCCAGGGAAACAATCCAAGTTAGAGTGTTTTGTACGCGAGTGAAAATAAAATTGTCTTTTCACTCTAAATTGTCTATGACTGATCCTCAAAATTAATCCTGCGGGGCAGACAGTCCGATGTGATCTAAATCACAAGAGTGTCCACAGTTCTTCCCGCATCCTCCAATCATTTGTGGCAGCTTTGGGGTACTTTGAAGACTGTAAGCAACTTCCAATTTGTCGACAAACCAGAGCAACGCTTACTCCAATCAGCAGATGTCCTGTTGTCATAATTCCGAATAGGTAGATATCTTCACGTCCTCGACTGTAAGGGTCGCCAGGCAAGCGGCACTCCTTCTTCTCCCAAGAGTCCGTTTTTAGAATTTATATCACTCACAATTCTTATGTAAGACAAGCACGTTTTTCTTTTTTTTGTGCATTTTAACTTAAAATAAACCAGAGCAGACAATGTGAGTCGCTCTATATAGCGCCTATGAAGCGCTCTTAAAACCCCCCAAAAACATCCATCAATGTTAAAAAACATCCATGCACCTCCATTGGGGTTTCTTAAAGATGATGTAAATATATGAGAAATGTAGTAATGGTCCCATTAATAAGAACATTTAATATTTACGTATTTTGATCATTTTAAGCATATGCGGCGCATTAATTTTAAAAACGCATCAAGACGTTTGCTTTTTTTTTCTTCATAACTGATTATTACTCACTGCAGACTTCATGAAAGCCAACAAACATAAGAATACATCACTTACTTAACAAGGTCTTAATATAGTATACATTTTAACTGACCTTTATTTGACTATAATGTCTTTTCGTAGGTGGCTAAAATACGCGGTGCTGCTGACCGCCGTCTAACATTACGTTACTGTGTGCGATACATTGACTAACTTAACGTTATGTCTAGGTACCTAATGCAACCCTGCTTAAAAAAAATCACTTGACAAAAAGTATGAATAAGGTAGCGAAATGCAGTGGACGCAACATATTGCCGTGTTTGCAATGGCGTTATAACCATAGACATCTTATAAGTAGACGCAGTATTGCCTGCTGTGACGCCATCTTGAAGTGGTGATAAGGAGCCGGCGAGCAGCCTAAACTGACAGTTGACAGGTAGAAACAAAGATGCCGGGCTGGTGTTCAGCGTTTTCCTGCTCAAATGAGCGGACTGTTGAAAATAGGAATCGAGAGATTACTTTTCACAAGTAAGATTTAACATTAACATACTACTGGTTGTATCTTGTGAAAATAATATTACCACAGAGTTGAGAAGGAGCAAAGATATTCATATTTGTATGTGAAAATCACAAAGAAATCTTCTGGGGGAGGATGACCCCCCTACAGGGGTTTGGTTTACAAACTTTCAGCCCCACCTAAAACAAAATTCACCAGCCGCCACTGATTATGATGCATTCTCATTTTAGGCAAAATATAAGACAATACTTTCTTAACAGTATAATTGTAACCAGGAATAAGTCTTCAAGTAACAATATTCAAATTCAATAGCATTATTGGGTAAGACATAATTTGGTTTTATTCTGAATCCAGTGAAACAAATTGGTGGTTTTAGCTAACATAAAGTCTTTCAGGTGTTTATATATGTTTATGTTTAAGTATTTGGCAGGCGCTTTTATCCAAAGCGACATACATAAAAAAATACATATAAAACAATCACTGTAAACATTATCATTTAAGGGAAGAATGTAATACAAAGTGTCAAGACAGAATAAACTCTCTGCTGCTGCAGCAACAGAGATACAGTCTATAGGTCCCTAAGATATATAGATATCTAATGTATTCATACATTGTTTATGTAGGATATACGCATGTGTATATATAACCTAATCATATTGTTTCTTGAATTTAAAAATAGCTGACCGTTTTTTTCCCCCTTCTCTGGGATTATATTCCCAGTTTTGATCTCGGACGTCTGGTCACTTATAGTATATAAGAATATTCTATAACTGTTAAGCAAACTATGAATGATAAAACACGCCAAAACATGTCTCCTTTATCATAGCTACCAGTATAACAAAAAAACGCGTGAAAATCAGTGGTATTCAGTGAGGTAAAATGAATTAAATGCGCTGACAGTTCATTGCTCCTGCCAAATGAATTGCACTGAGTGGAGCGGATCACCACTCCAAGATGGCGGCCCCGCGTCTCGTCAGCGCCAGTAAGCAGTACAGCCTCACTGGTTTAACTACACAGCAAATAAAAGTTACGTTACTTAGCCAATAAACGTTAGCTTACATTCAAAACTTACCGTTCTTTGTGCAACTTCAAATGTCAAACGAAGTTGGAAGTTGTTGCGTCTCCGTCTGTAATCTTCGGACCGCATGTTTTGCATACTGCAATTAGTTTTTTGTTGACCGTCTCGTAGTAATAATACCCGAACGAAACTATTATAATAATTTTTCCTCACTGGCGCGTTGTTTGACAGCTCTTCTTCGTTGGTTGTCCTGCAATTTAAATGGATGAATGCTGTTGGATGAAAACAATGTGGATCTAATTTGATTGGATGTTGTACTGACAGGCAGCACACACGCTGACAGACACACACGTACACAATGAAAGATACGGAGCGCTCCTGAATAACTTTTTAATCTTTGGGTTTTGGGGAAAGTAGCAAGTCTTATCAAGTCAAAAGGCTTAAGTCCAAGTGAAGTCACAACTCATTAGATATAGCAGACCCAACAAAGTAACCAAGAGAGCCAACTCCACGCTCGGCCGCCCACTAACTCTCCGCCATTGTCCAGTCTGCATGGATGAGTGAGGATATGGTGCTCACATTTTCTTTCTTTTATTTAGATTGGCCGAGTTGGCGCTTTAAAAAACACTCGTAGCAAAAATGCGTTTTCGGAACTCCGAAACAAGATAAAACACAAATAATATCAAGATACTATTTCAATGGGAAATACTTAACGTTAAAAGTATACTGAACATACCTCTAGCGAAGTGATCACTGCAAACTTGTGCGTTCTTCGACTGGATCTGCTCCCTTGGATTGGAGTGTGTGACACTTTTCTTGGGGTTTATCGTAAAAGGTTGCACACTTTCGCCCTTTCTGATTACCTCTCGAAAAACTCTTTACGAAAGGCAAAATACTGCCCAGAACGCTGACAACCGACGCTTGCTGGCCTACCACTTCGAGTCTCATGTAATTAATGAGCCAGACATGACGTCAAGTGAATACAACCTAAATGAGTACAAAAAAAGCTGGCATGTTATCTTGTTAACAATTAGCAGGCCTGAAAAATATATTTAACTCTGAGTTGTACACCGGCAAAATGAGCAAGTGTTGAGTTACGTGTTAGTTTGAGCGTCCAGGATGAGTGGAATTTGTTGATAGTAATGGTCTGAATCGCTTGGGAAATGAAAAGAAAAAAAATTCCTTTAATTTCAAACATGGAAAAAAGTCTTGGAAAATGTGTAATTTCAGGAAAATCTCAGCTACAATTTCAGGAAATTCTCAGCATTCACACAATAATAATAGTTTTACCTGCAGAAAACAATGCAAAAATACTTATACATGAAAAATGAAATGGTTAAATGAACATTTAACATCACACTTTATTGAAGACTCTTGAGGGAGCAAAGAACCCCCTTCGTACTTCTCTTTCTTAAAGTCAAGGGTAGGTTTTATCTTTTTTTTCCCAATCAAAATGCTTGCACTTGAAACTTTGGTCCCATGATAGCTTATTTTGCAGTGGTACTGAGAAAAATTGTGTGGGATTCTTTGTTTCGGCACTACATACAGATTGGAATGCGGCGAAGGGACTAGTTTATTTTATCCGTACCATAACTGAGACAGGATACAGAAAACATTTTCGTCACAAATCGAATCACACGGAAAGTGGGCCTCACGAAAACTGAATATCGTGGGTGTTTGACTTTACAAGGCAAACTAGAATTCAGATTCCTTTGCAGGCATTATTGGCATGTTTGGAAGAGATAAGAAGCAGACAAGCTAACAAGCACAAATTAAGGATAATATGAAGAGTTGTTTTTATTTTTTTATCCAGCAGATCATAAGGAGATATAGTGTCAATAATATAATGAGCCTTTACCAAACATCAATTTACAGAAAAAGCACCTTAAGAGAAAACTGTGCAGCCAATTAACCTTTTATCATGTTGCCATCAGTGTAGTCTTTATTCTTTTAAAACCACCTGGAAATTGAATTTATTTGAGCGTAGTTTAGTAGGAACATGAGACTTAAAAGGAATGATAGATTCCCCCATGAAGAAAACCACTCCTTGGACAGCTAAAAGAATGAAAATCCCCTTTGTATTGACAAGCTAATTGAAGAGCGCCACGTGGAAGTGGCTTGTGTTATTGCAATTTTAACCAGGATAAATGGCCCCACCTCGGGGGAGCGTTACCAGCGTGTCGTGAAGCTTAAACCAAGCGAACTGTGCCATATTTCATATTTCACTTAAGAATGAGTGTCATTCCTTGACTCGGAGTGAATTAGAAAGAAAAGCCCAAACAATTATGAGGGTTTAGTTGCGCCTGAGTGGCTGTGATACTCTTACTTGTCTGTGAGGGGAAGCGCTCTGTCTTACTTAGAGGCGCCGTCACCTCGGGGCCTTTGCATTCGTCCCTGCATGTGTGGAAACTATATCACTGGTGCTCTTCATTTCTGCATCTTCTGCCATCATGCACAAACGGCATCCACATGATGTAACAGGATCTTTTGGAAAATCTGTCATGCTGGCATTTTTGGCAGACAAAATGTGCACGTTCAGCTCAGAAGAGTAGGCACTCCTGCTCATGACAGGCACAGCACACCGTCGCTGAATTCATGCATTCTAGGCTTTAAATAACAAGTACATTTCACCTTAGTCCCTCCAAGATATTGTGATGCAGTCTGCTGAAAAAATGATGGAAAGCACCACTCTACATAGCACTGTAGTCAAAGATGGAATTGCCACAAAACATATTTTAAGATATTCAACACTCTACTCGCCATCTGGCAGCTGAAGTGGTTATTGCACCCCCTTATTTGTCAAGTTTCATGTGACAGGTAAACCTGTACGACTGGGGCAATGTGAATTCCCTGCCATCTAGTGTGTACTTAAATGTATATGTGGAAAATAATAAGTGAAACATCAATAATGTATTTGTTCTCATTTATGTTGAAATCCTGTGTTTTTTGAGGAACATGTAAAACATTGATAACCTCTTTATAAAATAAAGTTGATTCAATGACATTGAAAACAAATATGCCACAAAAAATCAAAACTTTGACCGCTAGATTTTTAATTATTACTATTACCGTATTTTCCAGACTACAGAGCGCACCGGCCAGTGACGTGCGGTGAGGTTCATGGCTGGTGAGGCACTGACTTCATCACTGTCAGATTTACAAACATATGAACCCCAAAGAGTATCTTATTCACCATTTGATTGGCAGCAGTTAACGGGTTATGTTTAAAAGCTCATACCAGCATTATTCCCTGCTTGGCACTCAGCATCAAGGGTTGGAATTGGGGGTTAAATCACCAAAAATGATTCCCGGGCACGGCGCCGCTGCTGCCCACTGCTCCCCTCACCTCCCAGGGGGTGAGCAAGGGGATGGGTCAAATGCAGAGGACAAATTTCACCACACCTAGTGTGTGTGACAATCACTGGTACTTAAACTTAACTTTAACTTTACACATACAAACTGTAGCACACAAAAAAGCACATTTAATAAAAAAAAGCTTTATTATGGTCTTACCTTTACTTATAAATGAAGTTCATGCACCGCTCCTTTTGAACTAAAGCATCGATAACTTGTTTATAGAAGTCTTCCTTATCTTTCTTCAGTTTTAAAAGTATCTCTGTCTCGATGGAGATCTTCGTTTAAGTATTACCTCCTGCTTTGATTGAAAGTCCAGTTTAGAAAACTGTTTTATTTTAGATATGTAATCCTCCATGTTAATAGTCCAGGCAAGAGGAACAAATAAACGATCGCTGCTAACTGTTGCTGCTTCTTGTCACTTCTTTTGCAGCCGAATAGTCGCAAGAATGATCTCTGGGATCACTACCGCCCTCTACCACCAGGAGGCGGGATGCGAGCCTCACACAGTGCGTCTTCGCAGCAGTTTTATGATTGCTCAGCACAAGAAATACGTTACACACATACAGTTGTTGACAAAATACACTGTTCATTATATACCTCAGCTAACTAAACTATGGAAATGTATAATATAGTTCATATAGCAATACGGTCTCACTGCACAGCAGGCCAGCAGTTAGCCGAGTCATTGCGCAATCCATGGTGAGGCTTAACTCAGTGACGTGCCTCAACTGGCTGGTGACTCGACGCAGGTCTCTTCTCAGTATTTGAACAGCAAAAGTGAAAATTCAGCGACTTTGAATAAAAATAATCTAAAACTGGTGAAGTTAAATGGAAAATAACTTTATAGTATAATCACTGGATACATATAACAATTAAATTTATTTTTTTTCTTTTTACTTTTGTTTTCTTTCCATGATGGCACCTGCCTCCCCTGACTGCACGTCACTGGCACCAGCATATAAGCTGTGCCTACTAAATTTTAAGAGAAATAATATTTTCCGTATTAGCCGCAACGGACTATAAGCCGCTGATATATACCTTGTGAAATTAGATATTTACACAGAAAGATTTTGTCAATGTTTATTTACATACCTTAATTAAAATCCAAACGGTGCCTGTACTATAAACATGGGACCCATTACCTCCCTGCTTGGCACTCAGCATCAAGGGTTGGAATTGGGGGTTAAATCACCAAACGATTCCCGGGCACGGCCACCGCTGCTGCTCACTGCTCCCCTGTGGGGGTGGGTCAAATACAGAGGATAATTTCACGGCACCTAGTGTGTGTGTGACTATCATTGGCACTTTAACTTTAACTTTAACACGGCAGTAAAATGGCTGATCAAACTAAACAGAAAAGGCATCGTCATAAACACACTAGCTGTGGAAGCGAGCTCTCCAGTCAGCTAAACAGACTCAAAAAGTCCAGGGTAACGTTTAGGTGAATTTACTGAGGAATTTGTGAAACCAAAACAATACAAAAATATTGCCATTGTAAGTTAATTATATTAACACAGATGCTTGCAAACATGTTGCTTAACGACACTGGCATGATTACATTACAATATCACTTACAAATATGCATGAAAACATTCCTATCAAACATATGACATTTTAGTAAGTAGGAATTGTTTGAATTGTTTTAGATAAAGGTGCCATATGTAGTAATGTGGCCAGAAATGGTACTGCAATCACGGTCAAAATTATGTAGTCCCCTCCCACTTTCCATGACTGAGGTTGCCAGATACGCAGCCAAATTCTACTCCAAGGAACTTCAAATGGCAATCGACGAGTCCTACCCTGTAGGTTTCTCTTGTTTATGCTTCTTGCAAGATGGTTTACTAAGTAATTATGCCACATTTTACTAATGTCGATACATTTATTTGTAAAGTTGCGCAGCAATATTTTAGTTGGGAGTCGGGACAGATTCTTGACACACTGCATTCTCTTCCATGTACGCACATCAAAAGAGCATCATACACAAATACAAATAGACGGAGTAGACATTGAAAGGGTAAAATAAACTACATTTTTTGGGTGTAAAAATAGATGATAAAATTTACTGGAAATCTCATATAAAAAATATGCAACATAAGGTGGCAAGAAATATTTCAATAATGAACGAAGCAAAACATTTTTTGGACCAAAAATCACTCCATATTCTATACTGCTCGCTAGTGTTACCATATCTAAAATACTATGGAGAAGTATGGGGAAATAACTACAAATGTGCGCTTCATTCACTAACCGTGTTACAAAAAAGATGAGTTAGACTGATGAATAATGTTGGATATAGAAAACATAAAAACACTTTATTTATTGAATTAGAAATACTGAAATTCAATGATTTGGTAAAAGTGCAAACAGCTAAAATGATGTACAAAGCAAACTATAACCGACAGGCAGATCGGTGCGACGTCTTCAGTAATGCGGACGCTGTATCGATCCGTTGTGGTGAAGAAGGAGCTGAGCCGGAAGGCAAAGCTCTCAATTTACCGGTCGATCTACGTTCCCATCCTCACCTATGGTCATGAGCTTTGGGTTAGGACAAGATCACGGGTACAAGCGGCCAAAATGAGTTTCCTCCGCCGGGTGGCGGGGCTCTCCCTTAGAGATAGGGTGAGAAGCTCTGCCATCCGGGGGGAGCTCAAAGTAAAGCCGCTGCTCCTCCACATCGAGAGGAGCCATGAGGTGGTTCGGGCATCTGGTCAGGATGCCACCCGAACGCCTCCCTAGGGAGGTGTTTAGGGCACGTCCGACCGGTAGAAGGCCACGGGAAGACCCAGGACACGTTGGGAAGACTATGTTTCCCGGCTGGCCTGGGAATGCCTCGGGATCCCCCGGGGAAGAGCTGGACAAAGTGGCTGGGGAGAGAAGTCTCTGCTTCCCTGCTTAGGCTGCTGCCCCCGTGACCCGACCTCGGATAAGCGGAAGAAGATGGATGGATGGATGGATGGATGGAAACTATAACCTGCTACCCAATAATGTATAACAAGTCTTCTCAACAAAAGAGGAGAAAGAACCTAAGAGGAAAAACTAACTTAAAACATGTGTATGCACGTACAACATTTAAGACCTTTAGCATATCAGTATGTGGAATTAAATTATGGAATGGATTAAGCAAAGAAGTTAAACATTGCACTGATATGATTCAGTTTAAGAGGTTGTTCCAATTAAAAGTGTTTACAAAGTACAAGGAAGAAGAATTATGAGAAATACCTTCAACCTTATTGAAAACGGGATATTCTTCATCTCAGTATGTTTATCATGACACACTTTATTATATATTGCCAGGACTGCCGTATTAATCATTCACTGATGTAATTGTTACAAAAAGAAGACACTAAATGACCATATGTACTGTATGTGTGAACGCTCGGAAGTGGGAAAGGGGTAGGATTAAATAAGCTTTGCTTCTTCCTACTCCTTTTCGGACATGATGTAAAGAGAAATGATATGAAATTATGTGTGATGTGTTATACTGTAAGTGTGTTCATGTTCAAAATAAACTAGACTCAATCACCATCTTTCAGTGCCGTGTGCAATTCTATGAGCCAACCCACGTTACGCATAAATCATATAGCCTACTACCATGTCAATAGACAAAGTAGAAAATCATTACATGTGATGCATTTTATTGTGCCAAGCAAATACCACCCCATATGCGTTTGATGCACATACAGTACCAGCAATCGCAATTAGCCGCGCTAATGTTGGAACCACCTTTCCTCAGCATATCTGCATATTGAGAACAAAATAGGCACTGACACTACCCATATCCACATTGGTTTTCTTTGTCGAAAATATACTTTTCCCTGTCAGTTGGATGACACATCCACATACAGGCTAACGGGCATATATTTCCCCCGCCTATATGTCGATGTGTCCCTGACCGGGCTAGCATGCTAAGCATTTGTTGCACGAACATACAAGCTGTGTTAGACAAAATCATAGACTGTATTGGACAATATAGTTTACATATAAAATGTCCATTTCCATTTATTACAAGTAATAAGAAAAAATAAATGCCTTACTTACCTATCAAGGCGGAAATTAGCAAGTTTGGCGTCAGATGAGAACATCTTCTCCGCCTTCAATCCTCTCCATCTTTCAAAGGCATCCCTGATACAAATTCTCATTTTGTTCCTTGCTTTGTTATGAATATGTTGAGAATCGTAACGACGCCTTTTAGATTTACTAAGGTCTGACATGTTTAGTAACTTTACCAGTGGCAGTAGCTAGACAAAGGTGGCAGTGCGTAACTGGCAACCTGGATGTGACACACTCACAGAATTTTTAATTTGTCAAACGGTGGAGGGCGGGGCATGGAAATGAAAGCAATAACACGATTTTGGGGCTGTAAATCTAATTTTGAAATGAGCATAACCCGGCTGAACTACTGTTAACAGTTATAAAGGTATTAAAAAAGAACATGATTTATTCATGCCTTTTGACATATCAGGGCCATTTAATGATGAATTGACATGAAATTATTATATATGGCACCTTTAAATGTAAAATTTACAAATGTTGCTTAGAGTGCTGAATGAAGGAACCGTATGAGTAGAAACGCCATTAACAACTAGTAGACAGAACGACATCTGTACTTCCGGTTCAAGGCACAAAACAGGAAATACTGTACATTTTCAACCCGCAACACCTGCAGTGAGAAAACTCATCAAAAAGATGGCATTAACACACCTTTTCCCCCTCCGTGTTGGTGTTATTAATATGTAAGCTTGCTGAATACAATACATTACGGCCCCTAGAAAATACATAGATTAGCCACACCTTTGTAAAAAGTCGCAGGGTTTGAAGCTTGAGAAAAAAGTAATGGCTTGAAGTTCGTAAAATATCCCATAGCAAAGCAAAATTGAAGATGAGATCTCATGTATGTCTTATATACATCTCCTAGACATAAAAGAGCACTAATCGAGACCAAAGTAGTTTTCTCATTCTTCTCAGATGTATCTCCTGAGAAATAAGGCTCACAGTGAGCACTGTGAGAGATCTCAAAGTTGTCTCACAGTTATCTCTTTTCCCGATTTCAACTAAGACCAAAATGAGAGATGAATGAGCTGGTCTCCAATATGTCTCAATTATGTCTCAGTGAGAGATATACATGGTTTTGTTTCTCACTACTCACTGTTTGAGTTCTCAGATGTCTCTTTTCTATTTCGGCAAAAAGAAAATTGATGAGTATTGGTTTCAATATGTCTCAATGATGTCTCAGTGAGAGATATACTTTGTTTTGTCTCTCACTGCTCACCATTTGAGTTGTCAGATATGCCTCTTTTCTATCTTAGGAAAAATACATTTAAAATAAATTTTAATTTGCACAATTTAATTATACCTCAATCATACTCCAGTTTATCTCATGCCAACATTTGAAGAACATAATTAATTCAGGCAATATGGATACATGGTTTGTAATATGGTTTATTTACATAATGTTCTACTTAATTTGTTGATTTCTTATACACACGCCATGTACAGTAACTCAGTGACTACAATTGTGAGATTTAAAACTGAACCCAAACAATACTGATATGATCACAAGACACTTTTTAAGACCTTTTAATATTTGTGAACTTTCTAGAGCAATGGTTCTCAAACTCTTTTCACAAAGTACCACTTCAGTAAACATTTGGCTCTCCAACCACAATGATAAGGACTAATATTAAAATGCAGTAGTGTAGTAGGCTTAAATATTCATAAAAAAAGACAGTGTTTTTTTTTAAAAAGTACATTTAATATATTGGCCACTGAAATATTACAGACAATGCAAAAACGATACTCCGTATACAGTACATATTTACAGACTTTTACAGCATCCACGGCAACATCACATCGGTGTGTATTTTCAGAGCATTTATAACAATGATCAAATATTTGATTTGTGGCTTCTTAGGCCAGTTCAGTTCTTAATTAGTTAAAACTTTTCAAGTGTGTTTGGGAAATGAACTGCAAACACACTGCCAGGCATAGATGTGAAGTCAAGGAAAACAACTTTACCCAATATGTCATCCAAGGATACTACTGTACTGGCAGAGGTTTCCAATAGGGGAATAACATGACTGCATGTACCATTTGTTACACTATCTTGCAGCAAAGAAAAACCTGCATGTTTAAATTCACGAACGGGGGCCCATTTGGCACATGAATGTGCTATGGTAAAGAAATCAATCTGTTCATACTTTGTTTGTCCGTCATTTGAAAAAAAACTGTAAAATTGTTTCTTCTATTACCTTTATCATAGTGTTTTGATGTGAGATACTTTCTCTTAACGTGTGCCCTGTGAAAGATGCCTACTGTTCCAGAATTGATGCAGTGACCAGCATGTACAGTATTTGCAATGCAGAGAGGTGAACTGTGTCCAATGGAAGTTCACTAGATGCTCCATATAGTTTAATCCTAGACAAATCTTTGTTTTCCTGACAGAAACTATCATCTTTAGTCATATGTCTGTAAAATTCAGCTATGACATTCCCTGGGTTAATAGTTTGTGAAATAACAGGAATAGACTGCACAAGTTAGACTGCATTTACCATCTGCATAGGTATATTTTGGGTACCATGTATGAGCCTTAACAAATATCCATTTTTGTCTTCAAAGTGGAAACATGAATGTGTCCATAATGGACCAAGGGCCCTGACATTGTCTGCCAGGTGCACAAGAAGGTGTACATTTGCAGTTTCGTACCGCTCACCATAGAGTGTAGCCATTTGAGAACAAACATTCCACAATAGTTTTTCTGCATGATGGATCTGTTCAACCGATATAGAGTCCATCAACAAAATGAAAATGGCTTCACTTAGTAGAAGGAAGTGGTTGTAGTACATTGTTGCAAGAATTCCACGGAAAATAACAGTTTTTTGATTGATTGATTGATTGAGACTTTTATTAGTAGATTGCACAGTACAGTACATATTCCGTACAATTGACCACTAAATGGTAACACCCGAATACGTTTTTCAACTTGTTTAAGTCGGGGTCCACGTTAATCAATTCATGGTCCATAGAACAGCAAAAGATCCCGGTATTCTGATGCTTTAAAAAACATTCTGTGAGATGCCACTGATCGAGGCTATGTAGTTGAGGATGGAGGACAGTCTTCCTGAAATCGCCTGTCAATTTCTTTGGTATTCTTTGCCATGCTAAAGGGCTGACGAGAAAACTCTGTAGAAAACCACAACATCTTCAAAAGGCGCATTTCTTCGAGGAGGACTGAGTGTGTGTAATCTACGGCAGTGCCTTTGATAAGGTTATACATTTTAAGTTTGCTCAGGCAACAGGGACCCTTTACCCCTTTGACAATGGTTTTGGTTTCATTTGCGATTTTTCATATCCAGTACAAACTTTTAATTGGTGCGCAGTGGCCCATTTGGATCTCTATGTTGGAATGGAAATACATGGGTGTATCCTCTTTCCCCGGTTTCCTGGCTGTTCGCATTCATGACATCCAAATTTCCCATTGTATTGCACTGAATTAAGGACTAATGCTTTAGCAGGCAAGTCGCATGTTCCAGCAATGGTGAGCACTTTACACACAAAAGGTTCACATGTCAACTCTGCAGGTTGCACAATAATTCCATTGTCTGCAAGCTTACTCAGTGTGTCACTTAGTGGTCTCAAAAATGTACCGTATTTTCCGGAGTATAAGTCACACCGACAGAAAATGCATAATAAAGAAGGAAAAAAACATATACTGTATAAGTCGCATTTTTTGGGGAAATGTATTTGATAAAACCCAACACCAAGAATAGACATTCGAAAGGCAATTTAAAATAAATAAAGAATAGTGAACAACAGACTGAATAAGTGTACGTTATATGAGGCATAAATAACCAACTGAGAACGTGCCTGGTATGTTAACGTAACATATTATGGTAAGAGTCATTCAAATAACTATAACATATAGAACATGCTATACGTTTACCAAACAATCCGTCACTCCTAATCGCTAAATCCCATGAAATCTTATACGTCTAGTCTCTTACGTGAATGAGCTAAATAATATTTGATATTTTACGCTAATGTGTTAATAATTTCACACATAAGTCGCTCCTGACCATAAGTCGCACCCCTGGCCAAACTATGAAAAAAACTGTGACTTATAGTCCGAAACATACGGTAACCATGGATGGTTTTGAATCCCCATACCAAAGTCCAGCAAATATCATATTCTCTCTTTTTGTGCGTTCCATGAAGCTTAATTCATTGACGATACATTAAAAAGGCCACACTGAAAACTTGGAAGATTTGAAAATAGGTACCCCATAGGTGTTCCAAGTAAGTGAGATGTTTTTTGGGTCACTAAGAGGACCACCCCTATCGACAAGCTGTTTGTAAACTTTTGCATCATATATAGCTTCAATGTTGTTAGCATCTGCCTTCTTTCTGCTTAATCTAAAGTTAAGCTTCTCCTGAAAACCTGGCTTGAGGAACAATGACCTTATTTGAGCCTTAATTGGAACCTCTATAAAGGATGAGGATCTTTCTTCTGACACACTGGCCCCACAAGACAGGCATTTTATTTGTTTACTTTCTAACGGCCCAAAACAATTACTGCAGTATTTATGTAATAAAATAGGCGATGATGAAGAGCGGGATAAAAAAAGTTTTTGAACCTCTGTACACTGTTAAAGCAGTCTGTATTCAGACTATCGGGACAAAGCAACTTGAACATTTTGAGCAAATCGCTTAGGGCCTAATCAGTGACTTTATGACAGTTTACATAACCCATGATGATCAGAAGGCACTCTGAAACGGTTACTGATGCATTGTCATATATTGGTTTGTCTGTTGTGTCCTAGAAATTTGACTCTTCTGCACACTCCTCACTCAAACTATCTTTAAATCATTCATTAAACGTATGTCCGTCATTGTACAGCCAATCCCCCATATCAGGGAGAGCTTCCGCAAATGATTGAGATGGATCATACTCAGCATCGACATGTAGTTCAGTTGTTAGGCCATCAGGAGGATCTATGAGGGCTGATCTGGAAAATGGTTTTCCATTGTCTTTGATAGAGTCAAAAGTAGAAATATTTTCATGTGCTGAAATTAAAATAGAATACAAATCATTAAAGGTTTTTTATAACATTTTGTCACAAGGATAAAACGTATAACGTCTCAGCATATCGCTCACATTCTTACACTCAAAAATGTATCATATTTTAGCAGGATTTGCTTTGTGACAAAATTCACAACAAAACATTAGTCAGACACAGAAGACGGTGGGTGTACCTGGCAGGTAGGGAGAGGCTTGATGTTCCAGAGTAGTACATCCTGCATGGACACCTGGAGGTTGGATGTGTTCCATTTAAAGAGCAGTGTTTTGGGCTCCTTCAGGAGGCACCGCCTCCTGCAGTGTTCCCCTGCTGCTACCTCCTGCCACAAAGAAGAGGAACCAAAAAACTCAAAAGATTAAAATTATTTAAAAAAAGAAGAAAACATGCAAAACAAGAAGCAAGTGGACATAAATTGAACACATTATACAAATCCAGCTAATGGAATGCAATTACTTTTTCCCCCACATCTAATCGCATTATAGTTCATGTTTACATATCTTCTGTGTTTGTGGTAACACATAATCCACAGTATTAAATGTAACTCATAACAATTCAACACACACTATAAAAAGAAAGTGTGGAACTTTAGTGATAAACAATGCCAATTATTAGTAAATACAAAGCAGCAAACCAAACCTATGAGAAAGGATCTTGACGAGGGATGCAACATTATTGTAAATATTGCGTTATTTTGGCTTCAACATTCTCACAATAATGCCGTGATGTGTGACGCTATCAAACGAGATCTCTCGTCAGTGTGTTTTTTTCTGACAATATTAAGTGGGCTGATCTGAGGAGTAAACTCGATATCCCATGATAACCCGCGCAGTGTGGGACAACACAGTTCAAACAGGGGACATTATATAGAGGAAGTGTGCAGGAGTGACGGGAACGTTGGTGCTTCGTAGATCCGAGGAATTGTTGCTGTGAAATATCTCTGTGCCTATAACTGCCGTGTTAGATTAAACTAAAATAAAGTCTGCATACTGCAAGGTAAAGCATGCCACGTTCATCCCGACCATTTCCAAGTCGACCCAGAGCCGTTGCAGCTCACCAGAGGAAATGCACAAAATAAGAAATGTGCCGACACTACACACCACGATGTCTACAATAAGTTAGGGAATATGAGTAATATATTAGAATGAGTTATATGTTAGAACCGTTTTTGGAAAATATTGTTGACGTGAAACCAAGACGCCAGCAAAGGAAAATATCCATTTGTGAGGTATTTACATGATTAAAAGTCAAATTATTAGTTACCTGTAACTCTTAAGAATCAGTATTCTACAAACTAATACAAAAATGTCCACTGCAAAGGACAGTTTCTTAGGAAGTTAAAAGTTTAAAGACACTAAACTAAACAGCAGTGATGTAACAATATCAAAATGTCATATCACCGTTACTGTGACCAAAATGATCACTGTTTGCATTATCATCGCAGTATTGTTGAATGTGCTCAAAAAGTAATCATATCCAAACTCATACCAAGTTGTATTAAAAAAAACCTTACCAGACACACAATATAGTTTCTTGGCAGAAGAAACATTATTGTTTTACATTTGTTACACTGAATGTTTACTGTTTATGTCAGTTTAAGACACTTATTTGAAAGTTTTGGTTTTTGTTTGTCTTTGTGTGTTACTTGAAATTCTGGATGATTTTGCACCATTCCTTTGTACTTAAAATACCTGTTTATAATAATAAATAGGACTACAACATATGAACATTATGTTTGTGTTCAATTACAGTAAGTGTGTTTATCGTAAACACTCCTGCCACTTCATTTAACACACTTTGACATTTTTGTAACAATATCTTACCGTGGCTTTAACACTGTGACAATATCATACCGTGAAATGTTGATATTGTTACATCCCTAATCATGATCTGATGTTACTTACCAGCATTAACTTGAAGATGAAAAGGTTCAAATAAGATTAATTACACATGCTGAGATAACTCATATTTCAAGTTTCATTCTTCATACGTAATGCTACTGTATTCAGGGTAAAAGAAAGCAATATTTCCATGCTTGTTCCTGACACACTGTGGACAGCTTTTTAGCCATCTATCTGGTCTGTAAATCTCAATCAGAACTAATTCACATAAACAAAGAACACGCATATACATATAACTTACTTAGACATTGCTCATCAGTCTCCACGTTCACATTGGTGGCTGCAGGACGGAATGACTGCAGGAAGAAAAATAAAGTATCACATATTATATCTGCTGCCAGCTTAATGCACCACCACTATGCCAGTCTACTCACCAATTGTACAGTCCTTCTTGATCGTTTATTTGAGTTGACTTATTTACCAGTTCTTCTCCATCGTTTTCCAGGTTTTCGTTTTGTCATTTCGACACTCCAATACTATGTAAATACAGACACAATTTTCTGGACTATACAGTGTGACTTCTTAAATGTAAAACTCCATATTATATTGAAGCAGTGTTTGTTCAGTAATTTATATTGTTACACTTCCAATGTTCTCTGTACATTTATTTCTATCATTGTTATTTCACTATGGGATGTATAAAGTGTATCTTATCACTTGCGATGCAAATAAACTCAAACTCAACTCAACTCGGTGGAGGTGAGTATTGTAGCGGCTGGCTACGGGGTGTTAGCCAATGACTTTGGCTGGGGGGCGGGACTTCCGGGAGGGATAGGGTAGTGACGTTGATAATAGGGAGTGGTGGTTCAAGTTTTGCCGGGAAAAGGGTTAGAGTCTAACCTTTTTCCCGACAAAATTACATCTTGTGCAATAAAGACAAGACAAACAAAGAAGTCGTATGAGCCTGCATTCCTGGGATTATTACAGTATCATAGCTTCTAGCAAGGTGGTTGCACCGTTGAATGCAGCATTTATAGCTCAATTTTCGTAACACGGTGACGTTACAGCAGTTTAAAAAATACTAACTCGTGTGTGTTAAAGTAATTTAAATACCAAAACAATAAATGGTATTACTTACTTTCAGTCGTTATTCCTTCGATGCAGAATTGTTTCTTCCAATCGAAATCACGTCACATCCGCCCACTAAATGCGCATGCGTGTTTTCAAGGAAGAGCAAATCTCGCGAGAATGTTGGTGAGACAGATCCACATCTCAAAATTTAGATTAAGTTGATTTTCTCCTTATATGTCCATTTGAAAATAGCCATTTTTGGCTATGTGTAACTTTCAAAGGAAGGCAATTCAGAAAATTCACGCCTTCTATCAGACAGCGGCGGACATGACGCGTTGTTTGCCATCAACGTCAGAAGAAGAAGAAGCGGGAAAACAGTAGGTGGCGTAATATTTTAACGTTGTGTGCGCCAACCTCGAACTAAAACGAAGAAGAAGAAGAAAGCGAAGAAGAAAGAGAAGAAGAAGCGGGAAAGTTTTTGGAAACGACGACCGCAACGCTTGCGACAGAAGACTTGGAGAGGTAAGTATCCTAATATGTTTTAGTTGGTCAACCATGTAATGTTGTGAAGTGAAAATATTTAACTGTTGTGACAACGAGTGGTCCTTTAGGAGGTTGCGGTAACGCTAATGGCGTCTGCCCAACAAGTAATGTTAGTATACATAATGACCTTCACAATTTGATTCTACAGTGCATATTAATTTGGGGGTTTGACTTAAAAATGTTTTACAATACTGATGTAGGTAAAGTAACAATCGACAAAGAAGGTCCGGGCTGCATTTTATTGGTATGGCTGGCTAGTAATAAATAAGAGATGACATCCAAAAGTGTTCAATGATTAACAAATTTGCTCCGCCATTTTGAAAGCAGCAGTACATTTGATTACTCGTTGGCAGTGGCCAGTATGTTTTGTATCATGCTATTGATTTTATAAACTGCATATATATTGGAAAATGAAGTAGCTATGTGTGTAAAATTTGAAACATTCATTCATTTAAATGAAACCAGTATTATCAGACAGGTCTTGTTAAGACTAGTAACGTGATATAAGATTCATTTTCCTGTGATATGTGTTTAAAAAGTTATGATTGTCTTAACCTGGTCAAAATGCACCAATTTATGGTCAACCTCTTCAATACAAAGTCATTGGGGCTCGATATTTTATTCATGACCTTTTTTGTTAAAAATGCCATAACTTTCTTAATATGTACCCTATTATAAAAAGGTGCCATCAATCCCCCCGCAACCCAAAATAGATAATAATTAAAATAAGAATTAAACTGTCTGGGTTGAGTTTTTTTTTACTATAGCTAGAACGATCATAAACAATCATTTTGTTTACTTGTTTTTGACAGAAGTTAAATATGCTTCACCCAAATAGTTAACATCCATATGGAGTGACCCCATATATGTAAATACTTTCCATTTATATTATAGTTCAATCCATCTATTTTCTACTGCTTTTCCCTTCCGTGTCGAGGGGGGTGCTGGAGCCTATCCCAGCTGCGCTCGGGCGAAGGCGGGGTACACCCTGGACAAGTCCACACAGATCGACAGACAACATTTACACACTCGCGTTAATTTAGTGTTGCCAATCAACCTATCCCCAGTTTGTGATCCAAAATTTGTTTTTTCATTAACAGGATGGACAAAAAGAAAATTACAACAAAAAAGAGGTTAAGAGTTCCCACAAAGAAAATGAAGGACCTGCATAATTCTCCTCCCCCAAGTGAGCAATCTGGTAAGTCTCTATGTATGTGTGGCAAAGCGGACTACGGATAAAACAAATTGCAGTGTAACATGTAGCTAACAAACTGGAAACAGGACTTTATTAGTTTGTTTAGTATTTAAAGAACAGCTGAGAATGCCACCTTGGGAAAGTCGCCCCAAGGAAGTTAGGTAACAGTACCCTAATTGTAATGAGGCCACACACCTCTAAGACAGCGATGGGCAAGCTCATCCTACTGCATATGCTTTAAAATGCATATAGGGATGGGGAGAGGAAATAATCATAACATTGTTGTCCAAATGAGGTGACAAATACCAGTCCAAATTTGTATACTCAAATAAAACATTTTAAACACTTTCTCTTTTGCACTCTCTCTTTCAGGGTGTTTGGCATTCGTCAGATGGGAGGACGGTTATACCGGCAAAATCTGTAGACATTTTGTCAAGATATGAAGCTCCTGTGCAGATCTTAGATCTTAGAACAGGAGATTCTGTTTTAGCAAATTGGTCAGATGGTAAATTTTATAGGGCAACTGTTGAATATATTTCAGGAAAAGATCAGACTCAGTCACCAAAAGGCTGCCAAACTCCGCAGGAGTCATTTTTAAATATGTTGGAAGCCCATGAGCCATCACACTCAACATCAGGGTCTGACACCATTACAGTAGATCGGAACCCACTGTCTGAACATGATAGTATCACAGCGCTGAATCTATCAAGTGACGGGGCACTTGTAACAGGCAGCAACACTGTTGGACCACCACCACCCTATGGGTAAGCTTCACATTTATTACCTCATGCCTATGGGGCTACAAGTTCAAAACTCTTTATAAAATCAAATTTGGTAAATTTCCAAACCAAAAAAACAGCATTAACTGAACAATTATTTTATCTGCCATCAAATAATTGTTTCAGTAAATAGTATGTGAATGACAAATACAAATATTTAATGTATTTCATTGCCCAAAACCCAACATCTGTATCCACTTTGATTTCAGGATTAAAAGTTCTGAACTTGTTGACCCTGAAAACAATTATTTGCCATCATTTTATTACTTTTTAACCATGGTCAAAATGTTCATAGAGTGTAAATATCCACTCTACAATCTCATGTGTCAAAACTAGGGAGTAACAAAATGAACATTTCATGTCATGGTTACAATTGTTATCACAGTATTGATGAATGTGCTCAAGAAGTACTTGAACACACACTGAAATCTTATAAACAAGTTTTGTTGAGGAAAAAAAATTGTTACACAATATGTACTTTCTTAATAGAAGAAATCTAAGTTTTTAAACATTCAGTTTCACGTCAAAATATAAATTCCGCATTTTTTTAAATTAAATATAAATAAAAAATATATAGAAATATAAATACAAGTAGTGTAAGGATGGGAGTTGAAGGATGTCAAAAAACAGAGCTAACTTTGCTTTCTTATCAGCAATCGAGCATTAACGAAACACCCTTGGGTTCTCAGAGCAACACACAACACCGGAAATGTGTCCCGTGAAACCTGTCCGACCGGAGCTTTCAACAATAACAAAAGTTCCATGGATGAATTAAGTAAACAATATCAAAAAATAGGATCCTAACAAAATTTGTGGAACGCTTGCATGGGAGCACTACGTGCGGATAGAAATGTTCCTCTTTTTTGTGAATTTTCCTCTTCTTTTGTCAAAGGTTGCTCACATGCCTGTACTTCCTCTGTGAAATAAAGGAGGTAGGGCGGAAATCTCAATAAGCAATAGTTTAAAAAAACATATTTAAACCAAATATAAGTACTGGTTTGACAGTTTATACTTAATTGTACATTTCATAAATAATCCTGAGATATATAAAGTAATAACTTTTTGGTGATAGTCAATATGTATAACTTAATATTAAAAAATCTGTCATAATCTGTTAGTTGGTATTGTTGACCAAGTGAGTTGTTTATTTCCTTGCAGTCAAGATGATTTCATCTTCAGTATTGGTCCAGTTCCTTTGTGTTTGATGTGAAATGTTTCTGTTTAGGAGTACCGTACAGAACGATTATAGATATGGTAAATTTTGGTCATGGTACATTTATTTTCATTATTGGTACGTCCATCATAGAGTAAGGAGAACAAATAATTTATGCACTCCTGATTTTGTAGATTGAGGTCTGTTACTTATATTATTATTATTATTATTAATAATAATAATATCATTATAGGCACACTTCAATTGTAAGTGATAGAATCCAAAACAAAAATCACATTGTATGAATTTTTTTTAAAGTAATTGATGTGCATCTTATTGCATGAAATCCATATTTTATACTTCAGATAAATGAGGTAAAAAGCGGAAAAAAATGCAAATTACCTGAAAATCATACAATGTCATTTTTTGTTTTGTTTTATATTTTACAGAATCACCAGTCTATTAAATACTTGTTCTCCTTTGGCCGCTGGAAGTTAAAATGCGGGTCAATTCAGTAATTTTTTTGTAGTTCAGTATTTCTCATCTCTTTTGATATTGCATATATATATATGGACAAGTTGGGTTTATAGAATGGTAATCTATGGTTCAATGAAATTTCATGATAGGTTTACCAAAGAGGGAACCATCGGTCCATCACCCTACAGCGGCAATACAGCCATACCATCACCGTATGGCCTCCACGTCAATTGTCAATTTCTCTATGGGGGCCATACATCTAGCCTACCACCGTATGGCCTCAACATCAAAGGTCCATCCCCCTACGAAGACCATGCATCCTGCCCATCACTGCATGACTTCAACACCGCTGGCCCATCACCAAATGTCTACAACACCTCTGGTCCTTCACCCGGCGTACACACCCCGCTAGCTGGCAAGCTATCTGGGTTAATCCACCTGACAAAAAAACCCCAGCTTTCCTGAGAGATGCAGGCAACCCATCTGTCGAGGACACTATCTCATATCGACCGCAGGCAGAAAAATCATGGACGCCATGTGATGGATGTAGGAAGGAGTTCGAAAAAATCCTGCGAGAAAAGCAACGAATCGAAGTAGTCCTCTTGAAAATAGGCAAGTAATTCATGCTAATTTGTTCATGATGTAATTGTTATGTTTACTTACATTTGTGATTGTGACTTAACACATTATTTTCTCATTCTGGTATTGTTTGTGCTATTTTTTTCCCTTTCAGATCCGGGCCAAGTCAGAGTACTCCAAACTCTCTGCGACCTGGAGACAATTACAGCGATGGCCCTCCTCAACAATCGGGCCAGCAGGTACTCTTTCCTGAGTGCGGC
This sequence comes from Entelurus aequoreus, assembly GCF_033978785.1. Lineage (NCBI taxonomy): Eukaryota > Metazoa > Chordata > Actinopteri > Syngnathiformes > Syngnathidae > Entelurus > Entelurus aequoreus. The sequence goes on from NC_084745.1 coordinate 23,968,263, forward strand.
ATATTCATATCATCGTTCCACCTTGCTGCCATGAGTCATGCTTCAAAGCCCAATTGTATGCGTCTATTCCACGCACTTTTTGACCAGTTTTTTACACTTGAGTGTCAAAATTCTGTCCCTTTTGGTCGCCCTGGAAACAAACCTGCTGGAACAGGAAAGCGCATCCTTGACCGGAAAAAAGTTGAAGGAATCCTAAGTAAGTTTTCCAGAACTGAGGGTGTTTTCAGGCCAAAATTGTGTAACAATAATTAAATAGAAGTTCAATACAAAAAAGTTTGATCCCTTATTGATTACAGCACACTAGAAGCATAACTGAATGTTACATAATTACAGTTTGTGATTGGCCAAAAAACTAGCTTTGTGATAAGCAATATAGTGTTATGTCCATCAACTTGAAGTGTGGTTGTGTGTATTAATGTACTGTATGTCCAGGGTTTCCGCAAGGCATTAAATGGATTTTGCGTAAATTAAGGCCTTAAACGGCAATAAAAAGCATTAAATGCGTTGTCCAGAGGCATTTAAAAAATGTAATACAATTGTAGCACATGACCGATAGTCAATATGTTAAACGGTAAATGAAAATTAACTTAAGAACGTTACAGTCATCGAAATTGCTACGTCTGTCTGTGTGTTTCTTTTTTTTAGCTGTAGTTGTTAAACTGCATACAAGAGGTATTGTAAGGTGGGAACGCGACAAAAGCACTGCCTCGATACGGCAAAATGAAACTGCACTGGGGGCCTAAACTTTTCCATTCTTTGGTCACTGTAGGTGTGTAGTCCTTAAAGGGAAACTTCGGTTTTTTTCAACCTGGGCCCTGTTTTCATAATTTTTTCTGTATATGTGAGTGCTGGATAAAACATTTTTTGAGGTCGCGCCAGTATTGAGCAGGGCAGGCAGCCTCCAGCCCAGCTAACGCTCGTACACAGGGCAACTGGCTCTCGTCAAAATTCGGCCTATAAACATGCATTTTTTTCACACTGACAGGCTCAGATAGTTACAATGAGTGTCCGACAACATACTAGAAAGGAGAAATTAACGTATGTCTCTACCTTTAGCTGGAGATCGCTGTTTGTTGTGAGCTGTGTCCAAATCTCACCACGCTACAAATCTCGTTCCGAAATCTCGCGATAACTCGCGACAAAACACCGGTGGAAAAACAGTTACCTGACTGAGGTGAAGAGAGATGACTGAAGTGATTTTCTGTTGGATTACCGAAGACTGTTATTTTAGTTTTATAGAAAAGTTTGTTTGTTTGTCTGTCATGGCTGAATTTTTGCCTGATGTGGACGATTTGATTTGTCGCGAGTTATCGCGAGATTTCGGAACGAGATTTGTAGCGTGGTGAGATTTGGACACAGCTCACAACAAACAGCGATCTCCAGCTAAAGGTAGAGACATACGTTAATTTCTCCTTTCTAGTATGTTGTCGGACACTCATTGTAACTATCTGAGCCTGTCAGTGTGAAAAAAATGCATGTTTATAGGCCGAATTTTGACGAGAGCCAGTTGCCCTGTGTACGAGCGTTAGCTGGGCTGGAGGCTGCCTGCCCTGCTCAATACTGGCGCGACCTCAAAAAATGTTTTATCCAGCACTCACATATACAAAAAAAATTATGAAAACAGGGCCCAGGTTGAAAAAAACCGAAGTTTCCCTTTAACTGTGACACCATGTCAGAATAATGGGGAAGCTGAGCTTTTTTCATACACAACTCGTTTATTTCAATCACCTCCACTTCAACACATATGAGCTAACTTGGCTAACATTAGCAACTGTCGTGACGCAGACGCCTCAAGTGATCTACGCTGGCTTAGGATGGACAAACAAGGCAATTTTCACAGCAGACCACAATTCTTTTATTCTCTGATGTTCCCACAATAAATGAATACAAGACATGACACTCGATGCATAACTTGCTATTTACTGTAAACATTTTAAACAACAGAGAGGGTGTAAACTACAATATATTTAATATGTTTAATTGACATACCTTTTTTTTTGCATCTTATTGGCATTTTTCCAAATATCGTTCTGTATTTTTCTAAAATGTCTACGGCCATGCACAGTCAAAACACCAGATGCTACTCCAGAAAAATAAATAAATACAAATACATTCTCCAATTAATTAGCTTTGTAAGCCAATTCTAATACACTAGGTAGTAACAGTTAATGTAAACTTTTCAACTAATTAACTTGTCTAATGCTTACAACTGTGTGAATACAGATAATTGTAAGCTTTTGACTATATATAAAATAACTATATGCAGTTGCACATGGGCATTACATTTTTTTAAGTACCAAAAAATGGGATTAAAAAGCATTAAATTAGATTTGCATTATTATTATTATTGCATTGCATAGATTTGATACCTGTAGAAACTCGGATGTGGCAAAATTACGAATGCCTGATTATTATGTTCTTGTCTTACAGCGTATGTCCTGAGATGCGGTACCCTTCCTGATTGGGACAATATTAGGGATGGGCGATACCACACTTTTAGGATTCGATACGATACCGATACTTTTTCTTGCATTTTCATCGATACCGATACCAATAATTTGTTGTTGGCAATTTTTTGTCAGTCAAAAATAGTATTACTATTGTTATTATTTAAGACAAATCACAAGACAAATACAGACCATTTATACCACATTTATTATGGTCAATATATAATAAGAGTAAAATTAAAATAAATAACATAAATATGAAAAATAAATTAAATATTATATATAATAATAACTATATATTATATATAATAATAATTAAATATTAGGGCTTTCCAATTAACAGTCAAATCCGAATTGCAAGAAGCTGCAGTTATTTTTTAAAGTTTGTGATATAATTAGCAACTAATGAAATATGAAATAGGCTAATGTTTTCGAAATGTAAGAAATCATGTTACAGATTAAAACCAAAATCACATTCAATCATATATTCAAGATTTTCTTGGAAAAAAATAAAACTAATGCAAAGATGAAGAATCTCCAAATTGTATCTCTTTCTTATCTTGTTTTAAATACTCAAGCAATTTTCAACTAACAGTAAATTCCCCTGTGTGGAAATTATTTGAATTTAGGATAATCATTTAAACAAAAATATTCAGTAAACATTACTAAAAAAAAAACAATGCCTGTTTTAAGTCAACAATTGGACAACACTGGATATGCCTGGCTGCATCGCTGTCGGCTGGCTGTGTGTGTGTTGCACGTTGACGACGCTCATTCGCTGTCTCCTGTCACGTGACTGGGCCAGCTCTATACTCTGCCAGGTACAGGGGTGTCCCAGCGCATAGTAAGTTAAGTAAGTCATCAAAAACATCTGAAAGTGATGCTTGCACCCCCCACACGCCGTTTTTTAGTTTATATCGATACTTTTTTCAGAAAAGTGATGCCAAATGAGTAGCGTGTGAGTATCGATATATCGATACCACAGGATCGATATGCACATCCCTAGACAATATTGAGGAGGCCAAGCTCAAGAAAGCTTTGGTAAACAAATGTCGGGCCAGAGCAGGTTTTAAGTAGGCCCTTGTAACTGCCAAGTTCATTCTGGGGTAGGATGTTTCCTTTGTAAACATGTTAATATTTTGGTCTGGGGTTGCACAGTATATATTGTATAAAATTGCCATATGATGTAGCTTTTAGTACCACGTTATACTGTGACAATGCATATTGAGCTGTGCTGTGTCTCGCAAATTTGGCACCGATGCAACCTCACTAACAAGCTAGCGGCTAATATCCCTTCACAGTGCAAAGCTGTTTCCAAATAAAAACATAATACAACTGGAAATGACGCAGTATGTTACTGCTTACATAATCAGGTATATTAGTAGCTTTTGTAACCAATTTCAAAATGTTTCAATGATCATTTATGTACCAAATGTTATATTGTTATTGCAGGAGGCTGTTCTATTGTTTACAACAGTGTTTCTTAATCACAGGGCTGGGGCCCACTGTTTGGCTGCGAGTACCCCTTGGGGGCCGCCAACAAATATCTGTTTCTTAGCTGTGGTCGGTTCATATGGGCCGCAATGGTACTCAGTTTTAACACACTTTAGTGTAAGATGACTAATTCAGTGTTTGTATTTGAGTGGATCCCAAACCCCTTTGTAGTGGAAAAGTTGGTTGGGCCCCAAGGTAAAAAATGTTAACTATCCCTGGTTTTCAATGTGTGATTATTTTTTGTATGTAGACCAGTTCCAAACAGCCCGGTTACAATTTTATAAATGTATTTCCGTTTTTGCTTGGAATATTTAAAAAATGGAAAATGTTACTCACCCTCTTACTGAGATGAATTCAGGTGGGGTTTTTTAACTACGGTACATGGTTTGCTCAACAAGGAGTTAAAAAAACTACACCTGACTTTTTCACTCGGTTGGTAGAGCGGCCGTGCCAGCAACTTGAGGGTTTCAGGTTCGATACCCGCTTCCACCATTCTAGTCACTGCCGTTGTGTCCTTGGGCAAGAAACTTTACCCACCAGCTCCCAGTGCCACCCACACTGGTTTAAATGTAACTTAGATATTGGGTTTCACTATGTAAAGCAATTTGAGTCACTAGAGAAAAGCGCTATATAAATATAATTAACTTCACAACAACAAAGTGAGTACTTGGGGTTAAATTAATTTATATTTGTATTTTTTGTATATTGTTTTCTATGTTGTTTTAATTATTGTGAATGTCAATATGTACATTATGTTTGTAATAATTAACTACATTTAAATTGTTGTATTTAATCTATTTTTATATCTTATGTTTTGTATTTTTGTATAGCCAAATAAAGTTATACACCTTTCAATATTTGAGTATTTTTTTTACTGTTATTTCTAATTAAGTCAGATAATTGAACTCTCAATTTGTTCTCATTATTCTCAAATTTGAGATATGATGGCTTTGTTAAGACATTTAAAGGCCTACTGAAATGATTTTTTTTTATTTAAACGGGAATAGCAGATCCATTCTATGTGTCATACTTGATCATTTCGCGATATTGCCATATTTTTGCTGAAAGGATTTAGTAGAGAAAATCGACGATAAAGTTCGCAACTTTTGCTCGCTGATAAAAAAAGCCTTGCCTGTACCGGAAGTAGCGTGACGTCACAAGCGGTAGTGCTGCTCACAATTCCCCGTTGTTTACAATGGAGCGAGAGAGATTCGGACCGAGAAAGTGACGATTACCCCATTAATTTGAGCGAGGATGAAAGATTCGTAGATGAGGAACGTTACAGTGAAGGACTTGAGAGGCAGTGATGGACGTATCTTTTTTCGCTCTGACCGTAACTTAGGTACAAGCTGGCTCATTGGATTCCACACTCTCTCCTTTTTCTATTGTGTATCACAGATTTGTATTTTAAACCATCTCAGATACTATATCCTCTTGAAAATGAGAGTCGAGAACGCGAAATGGACATTCCCAGTGACTGAACATGTAAATACATGATTAATAATTCAGCTTTGCGAAGCTAAAAAAATAGAAGCTAACCTAGCTACGTAGCCAACGTTATAGCAGCAGTCTCAAATGCAGATAGAAACTAAATTAAAAAAAAAACCTGACTGGATGGATAGACAGAAGATCAACAATACTATTAAACCATGAACATGTAAATACACGATTAATAATATTCCGCTTGGCGAAGCTAAAAAAAAAACTGAAGCTAACCTAGCAACGTAGCCATCGCGATAGCGCCAGTCTCAAATGCAGATAGAAACTAAATAAAAAAAACCCTGACTGGATGGATAGACAGAAGATCAATAATACTATTAAACCATGAACATGTAAATACACGATTAATAATATTCCGCTTGGCGAAGCTAAAAAAACAGAAGCTAGCCTAGCTGCGTAGCTAACTTAGATGCGGCGGCGGGCGTTGTACGCTTTTGACGACACCCCGGCCGCCATCAGAGTCGGCAAGAAACATATATTTCCCCAAAGTTACGTACGTCACATGCACATATCGACACGCACGTACGGGCAATCGATCAAATGTTTGGAAGCCAAAGCTAGACTCACCGTAGTGCGTCTGTTATCCTGCTCAAAACACAACACAACCTCCTGGTGTTGGTGTTGCTGTAGTCCGCCGCACCACCGGCTCCAACTTTCTTATTTGCAGTCTCCATTGTCCATTAAACAAATTGCTCAATCACTTTATTAACAAGCGGTAACTGGTTGTAGTTCAAAAAGTAACGCACACGCATACACGAGCTGCTCCGCCAACTCACTCGCGCATGCGCGTTTCCCAAACCCTTAAAGACACAGTACACTAATGCAAATATCACAGATATTACAGTATTGTACTTAGCCGCTAAGACACCGATCGATCCCACCTACAACGTTCTTCTTTGCAGTCTCAAAAGATTCACCAACACAGATGTCCAGAATACTGTGGAATTTTGTCAAAGAAAACAAGAGGCTTTTCTATCGGGTCCGATGGGGTCCAACCACTTTCGTTGCTTTTGTGACGTCACACGCATAAATCATATTCCAAAGGAGTTTTTCAACCGGAAGTGAGGCGGGAATTTTAAAATTGCACTTTATAAGTTAACCCGGCCGTATTGGCATGTGTTGCAATGTTAAGATTTCATCATTGATATATAAACTATCAGACTGCGTGGTTGGTAGTAGTGGGTTTCAGTAGGCCTTTAAGAGAAATAATCAAGACATGAAAGAGACATACATAAGATCTCTTTTATTGCTCATACATCTCATTTATTCCTCTTTAATTCTCCTTCAAAATAAATGAGACATAATTGAGATCAGTGTCATACATGTATGAGCTCTCTTCAGTGTATCCCACTTCTCAAATATTGCTCAAATGGTTGTCTCAACTCAACCTCCTTTGTCTCAGTGATGTCTTGTCTCTTTTTAGCTTATTTATTGCTCCTAAGGGTCCCTTAGGAGCAATACAAGAGAAACAATTGATCACAGAATTAGATATGAGAAGCTCAAAATGTTCTCAAGATACGAGATCAAGCAACATGAGCAAGCACATTTTTGCTATGGGATGGTCTGAGTTATAATTAATTAAAATAGTATAGTAATTTGACAATCAGCTTTTTAATTTAGGCAAAACAGACCCAGAGCAAGTGAACATGGGCAGTGATGTTGGATAGAGGGTTGTACGGTATACCCGTACTAATAAAGTACCGTGGAACCCATCCTTATTTTTATTTTCTACCGATTTTCTACCCATTGCCCCTCTCCGTGGCTGGAGCCTACCCCAGCTGCATTCGGGTGGAAGGCGGGGTTCACCCTGGACAAGTTGCCACTTCATCACAGGGCCAACACAGATAGACAGACAACATTCACACTCACATTCACACATTAGAGGCTATTGAGTGTTGCTAATCAGCCTATTCCCAGGTGCATGTCTTTGGAGGTGGGAGGAAGCTGGAGTATCCGGAGGGAACCCACGCAGTCATGGAGAGAACATGCAAACTCCACACAGAAAGACCCTGAGCCCGAGGTTCAAACCCAGGACCTTTTTATTGTGAGGGACACACACTAACCACTGTTTCCCTACCGCGGAACCATCCATCCATCCATTTTCTACTGCTTGTCCCTTTTTGGGGTCGCGGGGGGTTCTACAATCTCAGCTACAATCGGGCGGAAGGCAGGGTACACCCTGGACAAGTCGCCACCTCATCGCAGGGCCAACACAGATAGACAGTCAACATTCACACTCACATTCACACACTAGGGCCAATTTAGTGTTGCCAATCAACCTATCCCCAAGTGCATGTTTTTCAATGAATTGAAAACTGCCTTTGAAAATTAAAAAAAAAAAATACTGGTATTTTTTTTCATTTGCATGCTGCCGTGCGACGGTGAATGTGAGTCATCGCGCACACACTCACAGAGCGCACAAGCAGAAACATCAAGGGAAGGAAAACTAGCAAATAAATGCAATTCTGCTGGTTAATAAAAAGGGTTCCTGAAGCGCAATATTAAGTTAAAGTACCAATGATTGTCACACACACACTAAGTGTGGCGAAACAAAGGTATTTGGGCGTCAAAATTATCAATCAAGGGGAGCTTTAAGCACAGAAATGCCACGCTGCAAGCTCTGCTTTAAAATATTCCTCAACAAAGATGGCATAATTAAAGTATTACCACATTTGCTTCAAATTTAGCAAAACGATTAAAGAGCACGCAGTCAGATCGACAGATACTAAAGTTAACTAGCTGTGCACCCTGCTGTGCACTTATTCATATGTAGACATGCAGCACCGCCCACGCAGCACAAACTAATGCAAGTGATATGACTGACTTTTGTAACAAATTCCTACAATTTGTGTTTTATCTCTAACGATGTATATTTTACCTGCCTTATGTCTTATCTGTAGACCAAACAGCTACATTTTTGTTTCATCTGACATCACATGGACAAAGATAAGACCTTCTGGAGGAAAGTTCTGTGGTCAGATGAAACAAACATTTTGCTGTTGGCCACAATACCCAGCAATGTTTGGAGGAGAAAAGGTGAGGCCTTTAATCCCAGGAACACCATTCCTACCATCAAGCATGGTAGTGGTAGTATTATGGTCTGGGCTGGTTTGCTGCCAATAGAACTGGTGCATTACAGAGAGTAAATAGGACAAAGAAAAAGGAGGATTACCTCCAAAGTCTTCAGGACAACCTAAAATCATCAGCCCAGAGGTTGGGTCTTGGGTGCAGTTGGGCGCAGGACAATGACCCAAAACACACGTCAAAAGTGGTAAAGGAATGGGTAAATCAGGCTAGAATTAAGGTTTTAGAATGGCCTTCCCAAAGTCCTGTGTCGACAATGCTGAAGAAACTAGTCCATGTCAGAAAACCAACAAATTTAGCTGAACTGCACCAATTTTGTCAAGAGGAGTGGTCAAAAATGTAACCAGAAGCTTGTGGATGGCTACCAAAAGTGCCTTATTGCAGTGAAACTTGCCAAGGGACATGTAACCAAATATTAACATTGCTGTATGTATACTTTTGACCCAGCAGATTTGGTCACATTTTCAGTAGACCCATAATAAATTCATAAAAGAACCAAACTTCATGAATGTTTTTTGTGACCAACAAGTATGTGCTCCAATCACTCTATCACAAAAAAATAAGAGTTGTAGAAATTATTGGAAACTCAAGACAGCCATGACATTTTGTTATTTACAAGTGTATGTAAACTTTTGACCACAACTGTACAAAATTGTTTGGGTGACCCCAAACTTTTGAACGGTAGTATTAAGTTTGGGGTCACCCAGACAATTTTGTGTAATAGCCTTCATTTCTAAGAACAAGAATAGACTGTCGAGTTACAGATGAAAGTTCTCTTTTTCTGGCCATTTTGAGCGTTTAATTGACCCCACAAATGTGATGCTCCAGAAACTCAATCTGCTCAAAGGAAGGTCAGTTTTGTAGCTTCTGTAACGAGCTAAACTGTTTTCAGATGTGTGAACATGATTGCACAAGGGTTTTCTAATCATCAATTAGCCTTCTGAGCCAATGAGCAAACACATTGTACCATTAGAACACTGGAGCAATAGTTGCTGGAAATGGGCTCTATACACCTATGTAGATATTGCACCAAAAACCAGACATTTGCAGCTAGAATAGTCATTTACCACATTAGCAATGTATAGAGTGTATTTCTTTAAAGTTAAGACTAGTTTAAAGTTATCTTCATTGAAAAGTACAGTGCTTTTCCTTCAAAAATAAGGACATTTCAATGTGACCCCAAACTTTTGAACGGTAGTATATATATATATATATATATATATATATATATATATATATATATATATATATATATATATATATATATATATATATATATATATATATATATATATATATATATGTATATATGTATATATATATAAATTAATATGTAATGTAAATATTACATATTAATTAATTACGTATTGAATTTACAGACTCATCACAATGTTTGCTGTTCCTTTCAGAAACAACACTACTACTAATGACAGATGTCATGAAAGCCATCATGACTACTTTGGGACAAATTATGATCAAGAACTTTAATTTTTGAGCCTGAATATACAGAGGATGAGCTGCAAGTTTTAAAAGCTGTGTGGTGAACCGCTTTAGTGAAACACTAAGCATCGTGCAGCAGTATTGCTAAGTGCTAAACAAGATATACAAAACTACAAACATAATAAAACAATCACTTACTGTACAATGTCTGTCTGCTCTCACTGGGATGCTGAATGATGGGATGTTCATATATTTCTGTTTAGATGAAGAATTAATCATAATCCACTTAGAGGTAAACAAAAGAAAAGGTAGCCGCAAACAAGCATTTTCTTCATGTCTATGTTGCCATCTTCGAGTCTGAGTTGGATGTCAAATTTGACCAACTTCTTGGTTTATGGCCAAATCCTTCTTCTATCAAGGTGAGAGACGTGCATTTTAATTTAAAATTAACTTTCAAAACTCAGGGGCTATGCAGCAGCTCGCCAGCTCAGTATGACCATATAGCAGCACAAGCTAGTTGGCTCTCTTTTTATCCCAGACCTGGGCCAATTAAAGCCTGGGAGCCGCATGCGGCCGGTTAAGCTTTTCAATCTGGCCCGCCGGACATTCCCAAATATTTTATTTTTATTTTTAAAATCGAAAATGTAGCTGCCATTATGATGTGCAGTGATGTTTTCAAATTACCGAAAGTCTTGAACTATACAAAATATTTCAATGGTTCGAATCTGCGTTTTTTGCATGATATACTAGTTACTATGGTCAACTTATTCACAGCAGCTCAGACGAGGCACCAAGCAGTGTGGGTGGGGAGTGTTTTCACAGCGTGTTTCCTGAAATGTGGGTGTCAGGGACAGACGAGGAAGAAGATTTTTACAACAGCATTATAAAGCTTAGTGATACATCAGAAATATCAGATTTTTACCCTTCGCGTTTATATTTCACTGTGTTTGTTGCAATTTTTTGTGTTTCACTTGACTAAAATATGTCGATCGAGAGGGGGTGTGACGTTCATTAGTTATCAGTATTCAGTGTTTTATCATTCATAGTTAATATTGTAAATCCCACAATAGTTATTTTCATGTACATTCTGGGTGTCTCATTCAGTAAAAAAATGTAAAATTCCATTCCGTTGTTTTAAGGCAGTCTTTCATAACGTTTTTAGCATTCAATCAGACTTTAATGTGAGTTTTTGTATTGGTGTTCCTAAAAATCAGATATACCGGCCTCCAGACACATTTTTTACTCTAAATTTGGCCCCCGAGTCAAAATAATTGCCCAGGCCTGATTTATCCACTGCAATTCAACTGTTTATTTACTCACTGGAATTAACTGTTTATTTATCCACAGCGATTTAACTGTTCATCTATTCTCTGCCACTAAACATTTTATTCATTTATTCATCCTTGACTGCCATATAACCTATCTATTCATTGCTAACTTGCCTTAAACCAAGATGCTGCTGTATAGGATTGTTCAACTAAGTTTTGTTATGTTGTTAATGCAATGACAATAAAGCAACTACCCTATCCTAGCCTGTCTTAGCAGCATAAGCTAGTTAGCTCTCTGTGATCAATAGGCTGCTAAAATATAGATTGTCTACTTATAATAACAATTTCACTAATACTTAGTTCATATTCAGGTCACGACATGTAAATGGAGTATTCTTGGCGGGTTTGGATGGTTATATAGAGGGCTTTGTAGGCTGAATAGGGGAGCTCCCATAGCTGTTTTTTGCTAAAGTTTATTTATGATTTAGATTGCATAAAACATGAAACGTGTAATTGACTTCGATTAGGGATTGTGAATGATAGGCAATTTTTTTTTAAAAAAGGTCTGTTTTCCTTTTATAATGGTCACTAGCAAAACTGCAATATGTTCATACTGTACATGTCTGTAAACTCCATCTACAACAATAAACACATTGCAAAATTTAGCATTATTATTTGATTAGATGTAACTTTTTACTTGATAGATTTTGCGAGTGGTCCAATGTTTTGGTGAATGCAAATTCACTTTCTTTCCTGGGTCGTCACCTTGTTGCCGTCCCCCCCCCTCGCCTGGTGCACCATCATCATAATCGTCATCAAATCCTCTGTTTCATAAACAACTCTGAACTCTAGAACACATTTGCGGTGTATAATAAGTTGGCGTAATTAATGTCATCGATTCACATCTGCGAGAAGCAATGCGATTACTTCTTATCACATTTGAAAAGTCCAAATAAGTTCTGGAAGGCCTGTAACTTGGTTAGCCCGCCAGTGTGGCCGCTCTTGCCCGGTGATTGATGAGTGCATGACGGACAGGCTATTAAAAAGAAAAAAGAAAAAGAAAAAGAAAGAAAGCTGCAGTGTATCCAGCAAAATGGCAATAAACAGTTGGGATGCCAGATTCATATAAGGGCAGATAAATATAAGAATAGTATTCTTACATCTGCTCCTTTCTGATCATGGAAATGTATAAGAAACAAAAAAACAATGAAAGTGTCAACTGTATATGGCTTGTATACATGCATTTTCATGAAAGGAATAAAAAGAAATGTTGATGATGATGATATTTGTGTATAGGTCTATTGTTTTATAAAAAACTGGAAAATTTGCACAGACATCTTACTAGGAAAACATTTTAAATATACTGTATAAGTAATGCGGTTGTCGACATTGGCAATCGAAACTAGCCAAAGACATAAATAAGAAGAAAGGGTGAAATAGTGGTTAGACCATAAAAATGGGACCCATAACCTCCCTGCTTGGCACTCAGCAACATAGGGTTGGAGTTGGGGGTTAAATCACCAAAATGATTCCCGGGCGCGGCGCCGCTGCTGCCCACTGCTCCCCAAGGGGATGGGACAAATGCAGAGGACAAATTTCACCACATCTAATGTGTGTGTGACAATCATTGGTACTTTAATCTTTAATCTTAATCTTAATGTTTGTGCATATTTTTCTTTTGAATTAATTACTTTTAATATGATATTCTATACTGTTTTTTTTTTTGTTGGTATTTTTTTATTTTGACTACAATAAAAACAGTGTGCAAATATTTCTTACTGTGGCTAACAATCCAAACAAAAATGAAAATGGTGCATTTTGTTGTAGTAAAAAACAGGTATATACTACCACTGTCACGACATGGACTTTGGCGCAGTTTCCTGCGAGGATTGCTTTCCCAAGATGCAAACGAACTGGACCGGACATGGCGTGAAGGTAGATATATGATTTAATTATGACTATAAAAAGGTACAAACGAAAAGCGCGTACAAGGCGGAGATACAAACTTGACTATGAAACAAAACTAGCACTTGGGCAAAACTATGTACATGAAATGAACAAAAACTTACGTGGCATGGTATAAAGCATAAAGTATGGAAAACATGAATCTCATGGGTAGCATGGGTCACGGAGGTAACAGAAGGTAATGTGGCCAGGCTGACTTCCTGGCAACTATCGGCTTAAATAATAGTGACATCATTAACAACAGGTGCGTGAGTCCAAGACGTGAAACAGGTGACACTAATGGGTTGTTATGGACACAAAAACAAACAAGCGTGCACAAACAGGAACTAAAAAGAGTCCAAAAACCAAACAGAACCTAGCCAAACAAAACATGATCAAAAGACATGACAACCACGCTTTCATAATTTATTTTCACTGAACAGGAAGTCACTGTGTCGACAGTAATTATGTAATGTTTAACGCTACCTTCCTAAGTTGAAAACATTGCATCACATGTCAACATAAATGGACCAACTTCTCATAAAAAAAAACATGTTGATGTCACCTTGAACCACTTGTAGACATAAACCATGTTAAATGGGTTGCAATGTATAAATGCTGATTCATAAAAAAAGAAACAATTCTGCATATTTGTAATATTTCATGAGCAATGTCATTTTATTGTTAGTCTACTGTATGTAAAAAACAAAACAAAAAAGTAGCAGTGTTGCAGAATATATGCAAAATTGGCTGGTTTTGACTGGCTTGAACCAGGAAGGAAAATTCCGAAACAGGAACCGAAAGACAAAAACAGAAGTGAAACAGGAAGTGGAAAAGGCAATTAGAATGACACACACTGTTAGTAGTTCATTATTTTTATTGGGAAATCACTGTAAACTACAAAAAAGAACCATCATGAATTGAAAAGATGCTCTTCGTGGATGTTAATGTTGACCATGAATGACTGATGGAGAATATTTCTGAGAAAAATCAATGTTTCTATGTCCTCAGGCCTTCTCGGAATATTTAATCGGCCTTGGTGGAAGTCTACAAATACATATGGGTAAGTGTATAATATCAACCAAATGTTAACACAACTGTCTTTCTTAGTCACACACACGCACACACACACAAATAAAAATGTCGTCTTTGAAACTTCTACCTGGCTGTCGGCCATCTTGACTTTGACTGTTAGCCTAACAGTTCTTCGAATTGAACTGAACTTTTTTTAACATGACAAACAAACAACAAACAATTACTAATCATCAATCAAGAGCATGTGGTGTGTATACCAAATGATTAGCTGTTAAATATTGGTAATGATCTGTTTATGATTGGAAATGTGTGTTGTTTTTGTTCTGGGTCACTTTAGCAGGCCTATCAACCTAATCAATGCTATCATTTTACACACTTTAGTTAATCCATAATTGCCAACCCTCCCGTTTTTAGCGGTATTCAGCGCCTCTCCCGACAACCTCCCGGCAGAGATTTTCTCCCGACAAACTCCCGGTATTCAGCCGGAGCTGGAGGCCACGCCCCCTCCAGCTCAATGCGGACCTGAGACTGAGTGGGGACAGCCTATTCTCACGTCCGCTTTCCCACAATATAAATACGCTTGCAAGTTCCAAAACGAATGGAAACAAGAATTTCAGTTCATCCAGGACAGTTCGAAGGGGAAGGTGTATGTTGCCTGTAAATATGTAGAACAGACTTCTCCATTGAACACGGTGGCCGAAATGATTTCTCAGTCATGAACAGAGAAGTTAAACAGGACAATACTGCCCTCTAATGTATAGATAATTCAAGTATTTATTTTATGTAAATAAAATAAATATATATATATAGCTAGAATTCACTGAAAGTCAAGTATTTCATACATGTATATATATACATACATATATATATATATATATATATATATATATATATATATATATATATATATATATATATATATATATATATATATATATATATATATATATATATATATATACATACATATATATATATATATATATATATATATATATATATATATATATATATATATATATATGAAATATATATGAAATACTCGAGTTGGTGAATTCTAGCGGTAAATAACCACGCCCCCAACCCCCACCTCTCGATATTGGAGGTCTCAAGGTTGGCAAGTATGAGTTAAGCAGTATAAGGATTTGGCTATTCCAGCGCCAAAAACATACTTTGACAAGCCATTGTAGATTTGTTTTTACTTCCATGTTTGATTAGAACAACCTATTCAACTGGCGTCCCGCCAAAGCCTTTCATTTGGCCTGCCGAACATCACCCAAAGAGGCTTGATGAAACCATTCAAACTCAGGTGGCTCGTGTACTATATGCAGTACTACTCCCACTCTGCAGGGGGAAAAAACAGTGAAGCAAATGTATCACAATGAAGCCGCAGTGGGTGTGTAGAAGAAGACTACTCAAAAATGTGCACTACCGACCCTGAAAAAATCTAAATAATTAGCAAAAATCTGACTTTTAACAGCGATTGG
This sequence comes from Entelurus aequoreus, assembly GCF_033978785.1. Classification (NCBI taxonomy): domain Eukaryota; kingdom Metazoa; phylum Chordata; class Actinopteri; order Syngnathiformes; family Syngnathidae; genus Entelurus; species Entelurus aequoreus. The sequence goes on from NC_084745.1 coordinate 23,983,962, forward strand.
ACAGTAAAGTATGAATGTTCTGCCCTGAGCCGCTGCTTGAGTCATTGTTTTCTGTTGGACATTTTAAGTGTGGACACACTATTCCAGACCAGCAACAATGGTAGAAATTAGTGTTGTCCCGATACCAATATTTTGGTACCGGTTCCAAAATTATTTTGATACTTTTCAGTTCTTTTTGGTACTTTTCTAAATAAAGGGGACCACAAAAAATTGCATTATTAGCTTTATTTTAACCAAAAATCTTAGGGAACATTAAACATATGTTTCTTATTGCAAGTTTGTCCTTATATAAAATAGTGAACATACAAGACAACTTGTCTTTTATTAGTAAGTAAACAAACAAAGGCTCCTAATTTAGCTGCTGACATATGCAGTAACATATCGTGTCATATATCATTCTATTATTTTGTCAACATTATGAGGGACAAACTGTAAAAATGGATTATTGATTTTTATTAGGGACGGCGTGGCACGGTTGGGAGAGTGGCCGTGCCTGCAACCTGAGGGTTCCTGGTTCAATCCCCATCTACCAACCTAGTCACATCCGTTGTCTCCTTGAGCAAGACACTTCACCCTTGCTCCTGATGTGTTGTGGTTAGGGCCTTGCATGGCAGCTCCGCCATCAGTGTGTAGATGGGTGAATGTGGAATTATTAATCTACTTGTTCATTTACTGTTAATAAGTAGGTAGGTAGGTCGGTCTTTATTGTCATTGCACAAGTACAATGGAACTTTGTTCTCAGCACAAACTCGTTCAAGATTAGACAAACAAGCAGTTTACAGGGTTACAGAACAGGAACGCTGATGGGTCGCCACAAGGCGACCCGTAAAATATGGGAAAAAGGTAAACACTGCGGGAGGATGAGTAAAAAAATACAATCTAGACTGGGCTCCTAAAGGGGCCCAGTCTAGAGTGGGAAAAAACCTCCATAGCAAAGCACATATACATATTGAGATTTGCAATAGAGGGGAGGAAGTGGCGGCCACAGTGGCAGGCTGCAGCTCTTCAGGCGCTGCCCAGCCGCCCATCACCCCTAAGGGATTCACGTCAAGGGCGTTGAATGGGGAAAATAAAATGGGCTTTTCACTCTAAATTGTCTATGACTGATCCTCAAAATTCATCCTGCGGGGCAGACAGTCCGAAATCACAAGAGTGTCCACAGTTCTTCCCGCATCCTCCAACCATTTGTGGCAGCTTTGGGGTACTTTGAAGACTGCCAGCAACTTCCAATTTGTCGACAAACCAGAGCAACGCTTACTCCAATCAGCAGATGTCCTGTTGTCATAATTCCGAATAGGTAGATATCTTCACGTCCTTGACTGAAAAGGGTCGCCAGGCACGCGGCACTCCTTCTTCTCCCAAGAGTCCGTCGTGTGTCCAGCAACAACCGCTCCGTCACGACAAGCAGGTTGCCCCAAACCCAAGATCTTGTCAATTTCTTCGAAGCCAGTTAAATAGTTCCAATGTTTAGATTTGGAGAGCAGTGCAAAAAGAGGCAACAAGAAAGTTAAGACAAGACAATACAAAGAAGCAAGCAGGAGAGATAAGGGAGAGGGAAGGGGAGTGTCCGCCCTCGATGAGTGCCAGTGAGAAAGGCTGCTTACTTTCTCTTTTAACATATTCTATCTACACTTCTGTTAAAATGTAATAATCACTTATTCTTCTGTTGTTTGATACTTTACATTAGTTTTGGATGATAAAACACATTTGGGTATCAATTCGATACCAAGTCGTTACAGGATCATACATTGGTCATATATCATAGGGTATATGGCGTAGTGGGTAGAGTGGCCGTGCTATAAACCTGAGTGTTGCAGGTTCGCTTCCCGCCTCTTGACATCCAAGTCACTGCCGTTGTGTCTTTGGGCAGGACACGTCACCCTTTCCCCCGGTGCCGCTCGCACTGGTGAATGATTGATGAATGAATGATAGCTGATGGTCGGAGGGGCCGTAGGCGCAAACTGGCAGCCTCTCTTCCGTAAGTCAACCAAAGGGCAGCTGTGGCTACAAATGTAACTTACCACCACCAGGTGTGAATGAATGATGGGTTTTCACTTCTCTGTGAGTGCTTTGAGTATCTAATAATAGAAAAGCGCTATATAAAATCTAATCCATTATTATTATTATTATATCCAAAGTCCTCATGTGTCCAGGGACATATTTCCTGACTTTATAAACATAATATACATTAAAAAAAAAAAAAAAAGATGTTGTGATGCCAAAAAATATGAACGTAATCATAGTAGTATCGACTAGATACACTACTGTACTTGATATCATTACAGTGGATGTCAGGTGTAGATCCACCCAGGGCGTTTGTTTACATTTTGACGGCGTTGAGCTACGGTGTGTAGTGAAGCATGTTTAGCTATTCCTCGTCCTGCAGGGATAATACTTGTAAGATTGGGGGGAGGTTGGGGCGTGTGGTGGTGGACCGGTACTTTTCAGAGGCGGTTTAGTACCGAAAATGATTCATTAGTATCACGGTACTATACTAATACCTGTATACCGTACAACCCTAGTAGAAATGCACAAGTTTAAGTTTCATCACGAAACTTGGTCAAATTTTTGTAAGTAGATATTGTGCATAAATATATTTAGTTTGTTTGATATTGACATTGTTGACTTCGAGATGTCCTTAAATACATGTAGCGCTTTAATTTGACCAGTAGAGGACAATAACGCTTTACCATGTTTTTTTTATTTATTTCTGTATGCGTAAACATTTGTCGTTTATTGTGTGAATGTATTCAAACTAAACAATCTGTTTTATTTATGTAAAATACACTGTAAAATACACAATGGACATTATTTATGTAAAATACACAATGGATGTTATTTTGTAATGTTTATTGTGTGACGATCGGTCACTTCATTTCTGTTTGTTTCCTTGTTTTTGTATTTACTTCCTATCAGTGCTCTTATTTAGGTTTCCACTTCCTGCTTGTTCTGCTGAGCACTGTGTTCGTTCACTCACCTGCTGTTGATTGGCACCTGGTCCACACATGCGGCCAATCTGCTTATGTCTATTTATGTTTTCACTAGAGCACTCCTCAGTGCTCGAAGATAGCTTTATGTTGGTAACTATTACAAGCAAGACTGCTTCCCTCTGTTTGGAGTAATAAAACTCATCATACCTGCTCATCGTCCTCCTGGTTCTTGCATCTTGGGGTCACAAAAACTGCAGCCATGCGAGTTCCTAACATATTGAATGTTTATATTTTCAGTCTTACAAATCTAAATTAAGGAGGACGTGTGAAAAAATCCAACTGAAGAAGGAAAATAATTTAAAAGAAGAAACATCAGTCATCAAAAAAACTTCTGGAGCTTCTGTTTCTTCATGCTGTTAACTATCTGTCTAGCTGCACATGCTGGAAACGAGTAGCAAGGTCAGAATAAAAACAATTTTGACACTGCAATGTGAAAGCCAATGTGTTTACTTTGCAATTAAGTAAACACAGTCTCAAAGAAACATAACCTAAGGAGGCACTTTCTGATGATACATCCACATTTCAATGTCCGGCCCCTGAGCCCTTGGGCTCTTGAAACTGCGGCCCTCTCGATTATGCAGTTGAAAAGCTCTGTATTAGGGTTATAAACACATGACTTATTTTTTCAATGTATTAGCTCAATTAATTCCACAATCAAGCTCCTAACTCAAAACACAAACAGTTTCAATCTCAAATTAAATTGAATTGAAATCAGTTTAATCTGTACTGTGTCCTCTTAAAACACTACAATTGCCTTAACATTCATTTGAAGAAGAAAAAACTATCTTTTAGTTAAGATTTTTTTAAAACAAAAAAAATCATACAACAGCATGTACTACAAACAACAGTATAAAATTATTATTGATAAAACATTTAATTAAGACCAGTAAATGTATCATTGTATATAATAATAATGATGATAAGAAAGCGGGTTATTCGATTCATCAAATACGGGGTGGGAATAAATAAGTTTCACTTCTTTCCACACCTTTTTCGATATGAAAAAACCCAACCGTTGTGTATTGTTTTCATTTTTTATGTGTTTTCATTTTGAAATATGTGTTTCTTTTTTGTACCTTACGTTATAAAGATTATTTCAATTTTACCATTATTATTTTTATTTTGCTTTGTTTTTAACATGTCCAAAATAAACTACTACTACTACTAACATGTACAACATGTAAAATACAAAATATTGAAAAATTGAATCATGTAGCACTAACATCTTTGAGAATCAAAGCATGATCATAACAATGCACATTTTGTGTTATTAATGCATGCAACTGCTGTCTAAACATGGAATTGTAGCTCCTTTCCTCTAAATGCAAGTGATCCAAAAGCAGGAAGACACATTTTGTATTCCTACAAAATGGAATATCTGGCAAGACACCAACACAATGCAAGTATTTTTTTTAGTTCTCTTTAAAATAGTGTTCATATCCTTTTCCTGTTGAGCTGTTTCAAAAGGCATAATGTTTAAAAAAAACATTTATTTAAAGCAAATTAATTGTGCAGTCCTGGTATTAAAAACTTTAAAAAGGATCTGTCTAGGGTACACCTAATATTGATGAATACAATTTTTTTATTTTTTTGTTTTAGCGATTAATTTTTAGTTAACTACGGACAATGTAATTATGTATATGTATATATGTATACATGTGTATATACAGTATGTGTATATATATATATATATACATATATATAATTGCCATTTTTTACGATTTTTATCCAGCGACCCCCTGCGACCTCGAAAGGGACAAGCGGTAGAAAATGGATGGATGTATATATATATATATATATATATATATATATATATATATATATATATATATATATATATATATATATATATATATATATATATATATACACATACATATATATATATATATATATATATATATATATATATATATATATATATATATATATATATATATATATATATATATATACATATATATATATATATATATTAATTAATAAGTACAGACCTAACTGCTTGGCATCTCTGCCTGTCGCACCTCCTCCAGTGCACTTCGAGGTCAGCTGCAGGGTCGTCAGCTGGTGCCACCGTTCACTGATGTTTCACCCCCAAGCCTGGACACCTCGCGGTAGGGGGGCAGTGGCTAAGCGGGGACGTCTCCCCGCGCCACTCCCTGCAACTGACCTAAATGGGGTGTTGAGCCCCAAGTGTTGTCCCTCCTTCTTAGCCACATCCAGAAACTTGCCTTCTCTGCCTCCTCTGCCAACTCCTTAATGGCCCTCCTCAGGCTGTAACCGGTCATTCCCGCCGCACGCAGGAGCCGGGTCGCAGAACCTCCTACGAAGCCCCTGCATCCGATCTCCACGGGGTGAATGGACGCAGACCAGCCTCCCCCCTTGCAGTCGTCTGCCAGGTCGCTGTACTTTGACCGTTTGAACTCATGTGCTACTGGTATTCCCTCCTCCCATGGCACGGTTAGTTCAATGATGAGGACTTTCTTAGCAGCTGAGGACCACATCACAACGTCTGGTCTTAGCGTTGTCTGTATTACCTCAGTTGGGAAGACTAGCAGCTTGTCCAGGTCAACGCGCATCTCCCAGCCCTTACCAGGGGTAAGCAGAAGTGATGATCTTCCCGCCTCTGTCTTCTGTCCTACCTCTCCTGATTTGATGAAATTGATGTTTGGCGGATGGCGATCTGTGACTCTGCATCTCTCCAACAGCTCTGCCAACTTCCTCAGCACCTGATTGTGTCGCCACCGGAAGCGCCCCTGCGTCAGCGCGACATTGCAACCTGAAAGGATATGTTTGAGTCCTGCATTGTCTTTGCTGCACAGGGAGCACTTGCCCTCGCTTCCGAACCACTGAGAGAGGTTTGGAGGGCATGGCAGGGTGTCATACGCTGCCCTCACGAGGAAGCTAAGCCGAGATTGAGGAGTTCGCCAGATGTCGGCCCAGGTTATGACTCTTTTGATGGTATCCTCCCAGCGAGTCCAGGCTCCCTGTTTTCCCTGGTATACGGCCTTGATCCAATACTGGTCTTGCGCCACTTGTGTGACCTCTTCCACCACCATGGCCTTCCTCTGCTGTCTCGTGGCTTTGGACCAGAACTGGACTGGTTGCCCCCATCCCAGTCCTGCCCGGCTGTCTTGGACTCTTCCCAGAATCTCCTTGTACTTCAGCCTTGAGACAGCTTGGTCCACTTCCACCTGAGCCTTCCACTTTCGTCCAGTGCGGACAGTCACCGCTGCACTCTTCACAGCTTCGTCTCTTGATTCCCTCAACTCCAGTACAAGGCGAGTCTTCTCCTGCCTGTAACCCAGATTGATTGACTTCAGAGGAAGTTGCACAATGTTCTTGCCGAAAAGACCTGTGTCCGAGAAAAAGCGGGGGAGGCCCAGCCACTTCCTGATATAACCGTTGGCGATGCTGTCCATCTTGCTGGCCTGAGAAGATGGAATTTCGGCTACTTTCAGCGGCCACATTACGCGGTGGAAAAGTGTGAAGTGGTAACACCAAACCTTCAGCTTCCCAGGAAGTTGGCTGCCGTCGATCCTTACGAGCCCCTCTTTTAGTTGTTTCTGGACCACCCTCCCCATCTGCCTGTCCGAGAGCTCTGCTGTATACTCCCTCCCGAGGCTTCGGATGGGCTGCTCTGCCAGGAGTGGAATCTTCTCACCTCCTGCTGTGAAGACTGTCCTGTCATCTCTCACACCCTTCCTGATGGACAGGCTCCTGGACTTAGCAGGCTTTATCTTCATCCTCGCCCAGGCGGTCAGTTCGTCGAAACGCTTGAGGAGTCGTGCTGTGCATGGGGCGGTCTGTAGGATGCTTGTCACATCATCCATGAAACCTCTCAGAGCGGGGAGTCTTCCTCCTGATGGTGTTTTCAGGCCTCTGACCATCATCATGGCGCCGATGAAGGCTGCCTCGGTGCTTTCGTGCGCTCTGTTTTGTTAGTTTTTGTACATAAATTGTGTTTCTGGGTGCTCTTACACCCGTGAAGAGCTACTGAACATCAGATCCACCATCCCTATGGACTTGTTACCGGTCATCTTAGCGTCAGCTGCGGATTTGGTCCATTCTGTGCTCAAAAGAGGAAAACGCACCGAAGAGGAAAGCGAGCGGGCGCACTTGTCCGTCTTCGCGGACGGGGATTATGCACGCCTCTACCAGGCATCTTCCTCTCCAATGTCCGCTCACTTGCCAACAAGATAAACGAGCTAGCGTTGCTGATGAGAAGGAACAAGGACTTCTCCTCATCATGTGTGTTGTGTTTCACAGAGACTTGGCGGAGCGCAAGTGTCCCGGACAGCGCGCTTCAACTGGAGGGCTTTCATCTCCTCCGCGCGGACCGAGACGCGGTGCTCTCTGGCAAAAAAAGAGGCGGGGGACTATGCTTCTTTATCAACAATAGCTGGTGCACAGACGTGACAGCGATTTTTAAACACTGTTCTTCTTCTCTGGAATATTTATTCATCCACTGTAAGCCCTTTTACTCACCGCGTGAGATTGTTTCATTCATTCTCGTGGCTGTTTACATCCCGCCCGGCGCGGACGTGCGTGATGCTCAGCGCGCGCTCGCAGGACAGATCTTATATGTGGAACGGTCTTTTCCTGACTCTCTTGTTATCGTGCTTGGTGACTTTAACAAGGGAAATTTGAGCCAGGAATTACCAAAGTATAGACAGTTTATTAAATGCCCAACCAGAGAGGAGAACACGCTGGATCACTGCTACACTACATTGAGCAAGGCTTTTCATGCAGTCCCGCGCGCTGCTCTTGGACTATCAGATCACGTGATGGTGCACTTAATCCACTCATACAGACAGAGACTGAAACTGGCTAAACCTGTTATGAGGAACATTAAGTGTTTCACCGCCGAGTCTGTGGACGAGTTGCGTGCTTGTTGGGAAACGACAGACTGGGAGGCAATTGGAGCGGCCACAAACAATCTGGACGAGTATACGGACACTGTGACCTCATACATACAGTTCAATGAGGCGCGCATCATTCCAACGCGCACCAGGGTTTGTTATAACAACGACAAGCCCTGGTTCACACCCAAGCTCCGACAGCTGCGCAAGAAGAAGGAGGCTGCATGGAGAAGCGGGGACCGAAGTACATACAGAGAAGCGAAGTACCACTTCACCAGGGAAGTGGAGAAAGCTAAATCTGTGTACTCTAACCGTCTACAGGAACAGTTCCGCTCCAATGATTCTGCGGCAGTTTGGAGAGGTCTAAGGGCCCTTACGAACTATAAGCCCAAAACCCCCCAGGCCCTGAATGACCGGACTCTCGCTCAGGGCCTCAACACACATTACTGTCGTCATGAACGGCCTTCAGCTCATCAAAGCCATGCTCCCCCCACCATCACCCTCTCCACCAATGCCAGCACATCATTAAAGGACTCAAAGGACTCCAATGACATCACAGGACTCCAAAAACACAATAAGACTGTAAAGACCCTCTCCATTAAAGAAGAGGATGTACGCCGGCAGTTCTTGAAGCTGAATACGCGGAAGGCCCCCGGGCCGGATGGTGTCTCCCCCTCCACTCTCAGACACTGTGCGGACCAGCTGGCTCCTGTCTTCACTGACATTTTTAACACCTCTCTGGAGCTATGCCGCGTGCCGTCCTGCTTTAAGACCTCTACCATTGTCCCTGTCCCCAAGAAAGCACGGATCACAGGACTAAATGACTACAGGCCGGTCGCGCTGACGTCTGTGGTCATGAAGTCCTTTGAGTGCTTGGTCCTGCCCCACCTCAAGGACATCACCGCCCCCCTCCTGGACCCACTGCAGTTCGCCTATAGAGCCAACAGGTCTGTGGATGATGCAGTGAACCTGGCCCTCCACTTCATCCTGGAGCATCTGGACTCCCCAGGAACCTACGCTAGGATCCTGTTTGTGGACTTCAGCTCTGCCTTCAACACCATCCTCCCTGGACTGCTACGAGACAAGCTCTACCAGCTCAGCGTGCCCGACTCCCTCTGCAGTTGGATTAATGACTTCCTGACAGACCGAAGACAGCACTTAAGGCTGGGGAAGATTGTCTCGGACAGTCGAACCACAAACACTGGTACTCCTCAGGGCTGTGTACTCTCCCCCTGGCTCTTCTCCCTGTATACAAACTGCTGCACCTCCAGTCACCAATCCGTAAAACTGCTCAAGTTTGCGGATGACACCACCCTCATCGGGCTCATCTCGAATGGCGATGAGTCCGCCTACAGGAGAGAGGTAGACCGGCTGACGTCCTGGTGCAGCCTCAACAACCTGGAGCTGAACGCCCAGAATACAGTGGAGATGATCATGGACTTCAGGAAAGTCACAGCCCCACCATCCCCCCTCACCCTGATTGACTCTCCCACCCCCGTCCCCATTGTGGACTCCTTCCGTTTCTTGGGCACCACCATCACCCAGGACCTCAAGTGGGAGCTGACCATCAGCTCCCTCATCAAGAAGGCCCAGCAGAGGATGTACTTCCTGCGGCAGCTGAGGAAACTTAAGGTGCCGACCGAGATGCTGGTGCAGTTTTACTCAGCCATCATAGAGTCCATCCTGACCTCCTCCATCACAGTGTGGTTCCCCGGCACCACAGTCCAGGATAAGAATAGACTGCAACGCATTGTACGTGCTGCGGAGAAGGTGATTGGCTGCAAGCTCCCATCCCTCCAGGACTTGTTCTCCTCCAGGACCAGGAGGCGTGTGGGTCGGATCACAGCTGACTCTTCTCACCCTGGACACACTCTATTCTCCCCTCTCCCCTCAGGCAGGAGACTACGCTCTATCCAGACCCACACCTCCCGCCACCTGAACAGTTTTTTCCCCTCGGCCATCAGGCAAATGAACAATAACTCCTAACAGCAGCTCCTTGAATTCCTTGAATCCCTTCTAAGTCTATCTGATAGCTCAGTCACAGCTGTTTTTATACCAAATATGTGTTATATGTGTTTTATGTCGTACGTTTGCACCAAGAAAAATTCCTAGTTTGTGAACCCGTTCTCAAACAATGGCAATAAAACTATTCTGATTCTGATTCTGATTCTGATTTGCCTTGCTCCAATGAGTAACACTTCAAATGCAGCCACAAAGAGGATTGGTGATATGGAGCAGCCCATGGCAATTCCCACTTCCAACCGCTGCCATCCTGTCATGTAGTCATCTACTGAGAAGCACATGTGTAGGTTGTTGAAATACTTGGCTATGATGTTACTGACACACACAGGAACATGGAAGAAATTCAGGGCAAACTCAACCAGCTTGTGTGGTACTGAGCCATAGGCATTTGCCAGGTCGAGCCATACCACGTGGAGGTTGCTCCTCTCTCTTTTGGCACGCTGTATCTGATCCCAAATCACAGATGCATGCTCCATGCACCCCGGAAAGCCTGGCAGTCCGGCTTTTTGACAGCTTGTATCGATGTAGCAGTTGTTGCTGAGGAAGCTGGATATCCTTTTTGCCAGGACAAAGAAAAATACTTTCCCCTCCACGTTCAGTAAAGCGATTGACCTGAACTGGCTGATGTTGGTTGAATTTTGCTCCTTGGGGATGAATATTCCAACTGCCTCTTGCCACTCCGCTGGAATGGATTGCTTCTTCCACACAACACTCATGAGCTTCCACAAGATTGTGGTCACTTGCGGACAGTTTTTATACACCTTGTAAGGAAGCCCGTTTGGTCCTGGTGCAGAGGCTGATCTGGCTTTCTTAAGGACTTCTTTAATCTCGCTCAGCCTAGGTGGGGAAGTGTCGAATGGGGTCTCTGGGGGCTCTGGACGTGGCACATGGCCTGGTGAACCAAGTGGTGTATCTTTGGCTGCATCCGTATACTGGTCCTTGATGTGTTGTTCCAGATCCTTTTTCGCGATGGACAGCTTGCCACTTCGCTTTTCGTCCAGGAGCTGACGGGCAAACCGGAAAGGATCCTTGAAGAAGCCTTTTCTTTCCTTCTCCTTTCGTTTCCGGCGCCTTCTGAGTCTCTCTGCCCGACGCAGCTTGGCAAGACGCTGCTTGAGATCATCCCATAGCACTTTGAGCCCTTCTTTTTCCTCCGCGGCTGCTTTCCTCCACCTCTTACGCAACTGGCGCCTGTTGGTTATAAGCCCCTTGATGTCCCTCTCCCTCCGTCCTTTGTGCCTCTGGGCTGTGGCTCGCTTGGTCGCGCTCTCTCCGAACTTCTCTCTGCACTCCTCATAAATGATGTTACTCAGCGAGGTTAGTTTACGCTCAACCGTCCCTCGCAGGGAATGCTCCAGTACCCCTCTCAGGTGATCGTCAAGCTTGCACCATTCTGCTTGGTTGCTTGCCTTCGGCCACTTGATCTTCTTGCGCCTTTCTGGATGTTTGCGTTGGCTCTCTGACTGTGCAACTCTCTGGGGGACTGCATGAGCTTCGCTCTCGGGTGCTGCATTCATCTCCCCTCCTGCTTCCACTGCCGTTTCCCCCTCAGCATTGCTGGGACCCTCTGCACTGTGGTTTGTCACCTGGCATTGGGTCTCTTCCGTCTGACCTGCCGAAGCAGCACGGTTATGCTGGTCGGGAGTACTCCCACACTTCATTCTCCCTTGATATATATATATATATATATATATATATATATATATATATATATATATATATATATATATATATATATATATATATATATATATATATATATTGCAATTTTATACAATTTAACATGGAATAGTGATAGCTGCTGTAAGTCATGGATAAACATGGTTCAACATAGCTTTAAACGTCACTATTGTAGTTTGCTCTTCTTTCCCATCATCTTCTTGTTTTAATGATCTTGTAAATATAACTGTAAATTACATTGGATCATAAATAACATCTTTGGAACTAAAGGAGACAATCTCTAAGGGAAATGGTGGGCAGTGTTTTTTTTAATGTAAACACAGGTTGAAGGGTTGTACGGTATACCGGTACTTTAGTACCGGGGTATTAATGAATTAAAATGGTACTTTACTGCCTATAAAAAATACAGGTACTTTTTTTTTCATGTTTATGCTGGCGCGCTGCTGTGACGTTGCTGGTAATGTGAGCCGAGGCGCATGTTGAGTGAGTCAAGACACGCAGAGTGCATACAAGCGCAAACAGTCTGGGTATATAAGAGGAAGAATGGCAGAAGTGGTAATTTTACCTGTTAATAAAGAGGGTGCACAAGCGCAATATGGAGCAATTGTGTCTTCAAAACTAATGATAAAGGTGATGCTAAAAACACAAAAGCGCTGCTCTGCAAGCGGTGATTTAAAACATGCTCGCCCAAATTGGCAATACTTCAAACTTGGACAACATTTAAAGGACAACCACAAGGAGTTTAAAGACCGACAGGTAAGAATGTAGATAACAAGCGCACCTGTTGTGCCCATATAGATACATAGATGCACACACAGCTGCTTGGCTTGATGCCAAATATTAGCAGAGTCCAAACCGCCCACGAAGCGTAAACTAATGAAAGTAAATAGACTCAATTTCATTAAAAAAATGTGTTTTATATTTAACAATGTGTGATTTACCTGCTTCATGTCTTATCTGAGTAATTTTATACATAGTATTGCTTTAAAGTATTTATATGTTTTTGTATTTGTCTTAAAGCACACCACTCATTTAATACAATGTCAAAAAGGCTTTTGCATTCTATTCTGCCTTAATCCTAGACAATGACCAGCTCTATGTAATATTTAAAATGTTTGTTGATGCCTTTTAATTTCAATCTTTTAAAATGTAATATATCGTAAGATTTTCTGTTAAAATAAAGCCAATAATTAATTTTTTTTGTGGTCTTTTTTATTTTCAAAAGTATCAAAGTATGGAAATACACATTGGTGTTGGTAGCGGGACAACACTAAGGTTCAGAAAGCAATACCAAAAATCTCTTGGATTAATGCAAACATTTACATTTTATACAGGGATTTAAAGCCACAAAAACATGTGCGATGCTTTAGTAACGACAGCAACAGCATTGGCAGCCAGCTCAGATATTGCCACCAATGTGGGAGTCTGAAAAGGTTATAATTAAAGTAGTGATCAAAAGAAATATCTTTTGGAGGCAGCACAGGTGATTTGGAACCATGCAGATGCATTTTCTTTCAACACAAGGCAGCTGTAGCGGCGGCGATGGGGAGAAAATTCATAGTGCTACAAATGGATAATTCATAAATGTGCTGAATCCCTGAGGACGACAGTGCACATATATACATCTGCAAATTGGGGCTTGATGAGCCTTTAATAGCAAACTAATGAGTGTGTCAGCTCCACTTTAAATATGCAGCTCAAATACGCTCACAATACTGGGATAAGCACGTCTTTTGAACTGTCTCTGGCCTTTTTCCAGCGAATATTGTTTGGAGCAAACCAGGCGCTACACAACAGATGCACATGCATGAGATGAAGAGTGCATGCAGATGCCGTATGCACGCTGATAGTCGGTACAGGTGCTCCATTATTCAAAGTATCTCCTAGGGCTTTAAAGCTCTGACAGAAAACTTGACAAGGTTTCTTCCTCTCCTCGGCACCCAACCCTTACCGGCAAAAAAAAATATTACCAGAGCTTCCCGGGGGAAGAATGATCTGGAAGAGACGGGCGAATCCAGCACAACAACAGCTGTTTCCAAATCACAACAACCTGGGGAAGGGTAGCGGGTTTTATTTTATTGGTGCAGAGGGACCACGGATGTTTATTTATTTATCTCCAACCATCAGTGTGTGTGCAATCGAGAGGTAACTTTTCAACGTATAGCATACTGACAATAATCAACTAAGTCCCTTTAAATACGCCGGAACACTAAAAATGCAGATTCATGCATGCAAATATCAATACTGTACGGTCTGCCAGTACTGCGTGCATGCAAAACGATGCAGGATGTGGCGCAGTAATCCTTTGGAAATGCCGCGCTTGCTCACTTTGCATAGTTTTAAATTGACACATGAATATTCACACATAGATGTGATTAAGGCCAGTGACACACATGTCTCTGCTCAGGGGGTGAATGGTCGGTACTCGAGTCGGAGATGCTTACATACTGTATATTATTACTTGGAGTTGACATTTACAGCAATGTAGGTGTCCAATGTATCCCCAAATAAATATTTATTAGGCTATCACAACCAAATTTTTTTGCCCTTTTTTGCCCTTCATCCGATTTTGAGTCCCGATCCGATACTTCGACAACAAATTATGAAACTATTAGCTAAAGTAAAAATAATAGCACATTTTTTATAAAATGTACCTTTTATGAATGTACAATTTGTTAATATTGTTGTAAGTCAGATGCATACTTGCCAACTTTGAGACCTCCGATTTCGGGAGGTGGTGGGGGGGCGTGGTCGGGGGGAGTAGTCGGGGGGAGTGGTCGGGGGCTGTGGTTGGGAGCGTGGTTAAGAGGGGAGGAGTATATTTACAGCTAAAATTCACCAAGTCAAGTATTTCATATATATATATGTATATATATACCCCACTCCTGAGGGTCCAGCCTCAGACTGATATTTTTTTTACTCTTCCCCCTTTCCCAATGTCACCTTTTTCCCACCTTTTAAGGAGCGCCCTAAGTGGCTGATCCGTTGGCGGTCCCGTCTTGTGTCCCTGTAACGTATGTCTGCTCTTAGCGGGATTGTGCCGAAAATGTAATTTCAGTTCTTATGTGTCTTGTACATGTTAAGAATGGACAAATAAACCTGCTCTGCTCTGCTCTGCTCTGCTCTTATAACCCGGTGCATCTAATGCACGGAATAATTATTTTTTCGCTTACCGACCTCGAAGCAATTGTATTGGGTACATGGTGTAATGATAAGTGTGACCAGTAGATGACAGTCAAACATAAGAGATACATGTAGACTGCAATATGATGGCAATATGATGGCAATATGACTAAAGTAAACAACAAAAACATTTTATATGTTCAATTGAAAATACAGAACATTACACACGGCGCTGAAAAATCTATCAAAATGTTTTGGTACGACTTTGGTAAGCTATGAAGCCGCACTGCTTGATGGATTGTCGGCGCATTAAACATACAAGTATTATTATGGTGTGTGTATAAGGTAAGACATATTATCTGGCTTTTTGTTTTGCAATATTATGCAAAAGCAACTTGTCTTACCTTCTGGTACCTGCCGATCTGTATATGGGATCTGCATACATCCTGAAAAATCGTGCGCATCCGCCTTTGTAGTCGGTGCTGATGCTGTAGTCAGTAAGCTTCTTCTTTTTCTCTATTTTCTTGTTATGGGACATTCATCCTCCGCTGTTGTCATTTCTAATATAAAGTAGTGTAAAGTTCTTACTTATATCTGTCAGTAAACTCGCCATGAAAGCGCTAAAACATACCGGTGTAGTGAGTTTACATTATTCTCCCAAGGAACTTTAGTTATTAAAGAGTTCTGGTCAGACGGTTTTTCACGGGACACATTTGCCCTTGTTGTTGTTTCCGGATGAGGAGATGCTGCTCCGTTATTGATCTAAGTAAAGTCTGAATGTCATTAAAACAGTTAGCTCCATCTTTTGACACTTCTTCCACGCCCGTCCTTGCACACTACACCGCTACAACAAAGACGGGGAGAAGATGCTGCCAAAGGTGAGCCACGTAAATAAGACCGCCCACAAATGGCGCATCCGGTAGCGACTGTCAGAAAGCAGCTTGAAGATGGTCTGTAAAACATAATCTGTGCAACATTTTGACCAAAGAACCACCATTACATGTTATGTAGAGTAGACCACAATGAAGTGTTTTCCATTTAGAAAAAATAATAATAATATGACTCCTTTAATGCGCCCTATATATGAAAAAATATAGAAAATAGACAATTCATCGACAGTGCGCCTTATAATCCAGTGCGGCCTATAGTCCGTAAAATACAGTATTCAAAACATTTTCTTTCAACAATAAGAAGACAAAATCCAAAACTACTAGTGGCTGCCATTTATAGGGGCCTCTTATGGAAAACCAACTTTTCCTACCTCTTGGTACCTGTATTTGTGTACAGTATTTGGAATCTCCACATGTCCCGAAAATTTTGAAAACAAACCATAGAGGAGATAAAACAATCTTGCCTTCTTCCAAACTTGCCACAAATGAGCCGTTTGGAATTTAAGACTTTTGTGACATATTTTGCCTGAGTTACGTCAGCGGATAACTCCATCTATGGTAGAAGTGTACCTGAAGAGCTTTGCGCTATTTTTATTCAGTTGTAGACCAAACGTGTACTCAACAAGTTCCTGTTGAGTTTCATTCCATACCATACCATACCATACCATACCATACCATACCATACCATACCATACCTCTGTTGTTGCCATTTTTTAATACAAAGCAGCATATAGTTCTAACTTCCATCTATCAGTAAACTGGTTATGGAAGCACTAAAAACCACAACATGGCTGACAGGGTGAAGACGCAGTCGAAGGGGACTTGGCCTTTAAGAGGACTTCGGCATGTAAATAAGACCGCCCACAAAACAGCACATCCTGATGAGACGGTCAAAAAGCAGTTCATCGATAGTCTGTAATACAAAATCTTGCAATATTTTGACCAAAGCACCACCATTACATATAACGTAGACCAGGGGTCGGGAACCTTTTTGGCTGAGAGAGCCATGAAAGCCAAATATTTTAAAATGTATTTCCTTGAGAGCCATATAATATTTTTCAACACTGAATACAACTAAATGCATGCATTTTTAAGTAAGACCAACATTTTTAGAGTACAATAAGTCTCTTATTCTTTTTAATAACACTGTTATTCTGAAGCTAACCAATAATAAATTAAATACTTCTTACCATTATAGTGATTTCTTGAACAGGTGCGGTAGAAAACGGATGAATGGATTAAAATTTATGAGAATATTTTATATTTTGAACACTGTGATTACTAGCGGAATTATTCAGTACTTATCATGTTAAGCAATGTCAGCTAAGATTTATCTGAGAGCCAGATGCAGTCATCAAAAGAGCCACATCTGGCTCGAGAGCCATAGGTTCCCTACCCCTGATGTAGACCATTGTTGTGAATGTAGGAAAACGTAGAAACATATTCATAATATGACTCCTTTTAATGGATTAGATTAGATTGATATTGTGCTTTTTTCTAGTGATGCAAGCGTGTAACACTGATAACCCAGTATACATTCACACATTTGTGGTGGTAAGTTACATTAGTAACCACAGCTGTTTAGGAGTAGACCGACAGGAACGTGGTTGCCAATTTACGCTTATGCACTCTCCGACCACCACCAAACATTAATTCATGTTTATACACCGTTGTTGGCTGCATTGGGTGGGTCTACTGAGTTTGAGTTTATTTTTTATTTTTTTTAGTTTATTTTTATTTCGAACATGCAAGCATACAACATGATACATATTTTACATAACAGTTGCTAAAACTTTTGTTCACTTCCTGTTCTCAATGTATTCACAATATACTCCATAAATAATCACAATACAAATAAATAAATAAATAAATAATACTCTGTGAAGTAAGTTACATGTCATATAGTGAGATGAGTAAGATTATTTTGAAAATGAATGGATGGATGAAATACATTCAGAATGTTTATCATGGTTCTTCTTCTTTGTACTTTGTAAACACTTTAAGTTTGAAGAGTTTCTTGAAGTGGATCATATTAGTACATTGTTTGATTGCTTTGCTTAATCCATTCCATAATTTAATTCCACATACAGATATACTGAAGGTCTTAAGTGTTGTACGTGCGTACAAATGTTTTAAATTACATTTTTCTCTAAGATTATATCTATCCTCTTTTTTTGAGAATAATTGTTGTATATTCTTGGGTAGCAGGTTATAGTTTGCATTGTGTATAATTTTAGCTGTTTGCAAATTCACTATGTCGTGGAATTTCAGTATTTTTGATTCAATAAATAAAGGGTTTGTATGTTCTATTTATCCAACATTATGTATTATTGTAACTGATCTTTTTTGTAACACCGTTAATGAATAAAGTGTACTTTTGTAGTTATTTCCCCATATTTCTACACAATCACTCAGATATGGTAACACTAGTGAGCAGTAGAGAATATGAAGTGATTTTTGGTCCAGATCATGTTTTGCTTTATTCATTATTGACGTGTTTCTTGCTACTTTATGTTGTATATTTTTTACACAAGATTTCCAGTTCAATTTATCATCAATCATTATACCTAGAAATTTGGTTTTATTTACTCTTTCAATTTCTATTTCATCTATTTGTATTTGTGTTTGACTTTCTTTTCTAATGTTACCAAATAGCATTATTTTAGTTTTACTGAGATTCAACGATAGTCTGTTTTTGTCAAACCATCTTTTTAATTTGTTCATTTCTTCTGTTATTATTTGTATTATCTTCTGTGTGTTCTCTCCTGAACAAAACGCTGTTGTGTCATCTGCAAATAATACTAACGTTAAATCTTTTGTAACTTTACAAATGTCATTTATATAGAGATATAATAATTTAGGTCCTAGTATTGATCCCTGAGGTACACCACAGGATATATTTAGCATTGTAGATGTGTGTTCGCCTAGCTTCACATATTGTTTCCTGTTCGTTAAATAACTTCTTATCCAGTTTAAGACCAACCCTCTGATGCCATATCGTTCTAGTTTTTTGATTAAAATATTGTGATTAATTGTGTCAAATGCTTTAGTTAGATCCATAAACACTGCTGCCGCACATTTTTTACTATCTACTGCATTGGTAATTTCTTCTGTAATTTCAATTAAATCCATCCAAGTTGAAACATTAGCTCTGTATCCATATTGGTTCTCATCGAATATTCTATTTTTGTTTGTGTAACTCTATAATCTGTTATTGAACAGTTTTTCAATGATTTTAGAAAATTGTGGAAGTAAAGAAACAGGTCTATAATTTGTAAATTGGTGTTTGACTCCAGTCTTATAAATTGGTGCAACTTTAGCTATTTTCATTTTGTTTGGGAATTTACCTGTTTGAAATGATAGATTACTAATACATTAATGGTCCTGAGATCTCTTCAATAACCCTTTTTATCGTTTCCATATCAATTCCATTCCAATCAGTTAAAGTCTTAGATTTGCATTTTTTTCACGATTATAACTATTTCCTCCTGTGTCACATTACTGAGGAACATGGAGTTGGGATTTCGCTCTATGGTATCATTATAGTCCTCAATTGAAACTGGGTCTGGAATCCTTTCTTCCAATTTTGGTCCAATATTTCCAAAGTCATTATTGAAGCTTTCAACTACTTCCTTTATGTTGTCATTATTTTTGTTTCCGTCTAAGAAGTACTGGGAGTAATCCCTCTTAGTACCATTTTTAATAATGCTATTGAGCAGGAGTGGGCAATTAATTTTTACCAGGGGCCGCATGAGCAACCCGAGCACTGCTGGAGGGCCACACCGACAATATTTCAATTAAATTTTGCTTAAATTATTTTTGATATACCGTAAGATAGATAATAATAATAATAATATTTTCATTTAACCTAACTTATCTTTATACAAAAGCAGATGGCTTTTGATGGTTTTATTTTTAACACTTTCTTACACAACACTTCCTGATGTATAATATAATGCAAAAATTTCAATTTCTGTCACTTTATCCTGCATCCTCTTTGTTGTGAACGTAGCACGCCTGTAAGGTGATTGGCGAAGAAGGAGGAAGCGTTGCTGTTGCGGAAATGAGGAGTGAGGATAGATGTGCGTGTGGAAAGAACGATATAAGTTGAGCTGTGTTAGTATAGATTGCTCAATAAAAGTTTAAAAAGAGCATCAGACTTGGTGTGCACTTCTTCTGGACGCTACAATTGATGTCAGAAGTGGGATGAAATGCCTCCCAGTTCGCCTTGCCATCAAACTTGGGAGTCTTCATTGAGGGGGGAATTCCCCCATGGCAAGCAGCGTGCGCTGCACCTGTAGACGCTGCCTCTGTCCTTCCTCCCTCTCTCTCTCTCTCTCTCTCTTTCTTTCTCTCTCTCTCTCTCTCTCTCTCTCTCTCTCTCTCTGCGGTGAGCTCCTCACATGGCACGTACCTCCCGATGACGTAGCCGGCTGACCACACAAACAGCGTAGTATGCGCAAAGTTTTACTTCTGACACCAATTGTAGCATCCAGAAGAAGTGCACACCAAGTGTGACGCTCTTTTTAAACTTTTATTGGGCAAGCTATACTAACACAGCTCAACTTATCTCGTTCCTTCCACACGCACGTCTAGGGATGATACTCGAAACCAGTTTTCCCGGTTGTTCGATAAGAAAAGAACCGAGTCCTCGGACTCGAATCCCTTTTTGAGAACCGGTACCCGTTATCGAGACCACTATAGTAAAGAAAAAGAGTTGGTTCTTTATTCGAATTCCTCTGAAAGAATCCCGTCCCGACCAGAAGTGCCCCGTGAGACATCACAAGAAATGACGTCACGTAGCTCAGTCATTAGGCGCAGATAGGGAAAGCAGGAAAAACAATGCACAGGAAAAAGCGCTCCAAGGTGTAATAAAGTTCAAAACAAAAGGTATAATCCAATAAATAACTTATGATTCCCGGGCGCGGCGCCGCTGCTGCCCACTGCTCCCCAAGGGGATGGGACAAATGCAGAGGACAAATTTCACCACATCTAAGTATGTGTGTGACAATCATTGGTACTTTAATCTTAATCTTTAATCTTACTGAGAGATTTGAGCAGGGTACAAACACATGACGAAGACTTTTACGACCAACCGGAAACATAGCAACCAGGTTAGCAAAGCACCTCCTTTACGGCAGCTGTCGCAACGTTCTTAAAGCAACCGCAGCACATACATATATATACAACACATCTCCCTTTTTTAACTTTTGTTTTTCTTTCCTTGTAAACAAAACAAAATCACACTGTATATGTTTTGTCTGTCTAATTATAAATAATGCAGACGAGGCGTGTTGGCTGAGTTCTTGACGTTTACTTTCACAGCGTGTTCATAACCTCATTCTTAGCTGCCGGGTGACGACATGCAACAACACTTTTCTTGGCTACCGCGCATGCTCGTCACTCCCGTTGCATGCTGGGTAGTGTAGTTGTTATATTCCCTAGCTCATAACATCACATCTTTCCCCCTATAAAGAAATAACGTTAACTCAATAAAGTGTATTTCTTTTTTTAGCTTTAACTTTTCATTTTTTAGCATTGTAACCACATTTGCAAACAACTTTTTTCTTCATAGAATTTTCTTTCAATAAAGAAATAAAGTGCAAAAATGTCAAAGCATCATAACAAACAGTTATGTCAAATAGCAGCAGAAGTGCACTTTTTGGAGAGCTGTATTATTTTCAGTTTTGTGCCCAAGGGACTGATTTTATTTAACACTATATTATTATTTATACACCTATAGTGATCACAGAGACAGGTTGTTTTTGTGTTACTGTATATATTTGTTTTTATGAAAAATCCCACTTAATATACTTTGGGTAACAACAGTCAATATTTGTTTATTTTATTTTATTTTTTTAGGGGGGTAACAGTCAATATTTATTTATTAGATTTTATTTTTTTCTTATATAATAAAAGTGAGCTTTTGTTAAACCAAATATTGTGGGTTTTTTTCCATATACAACAACCTATCTGGACTAGATAAGAGAATCGATAAGGAATCGGTTATTTAAGAGGATTCGATAATAGACTCGAACTCGATAATTTCTTATCAAACATCATCCCTACGCACGTCTATCCTCACTCCTCATTTACGCAACTCAAGAAGACAACATCAACTTCAGCAGGTTGTTACACTATATTCTTTAAACACAGCAACATGTGTACCACAAATTAAGCACACAGCTTTACCTTTACTTGGCAGTCCATGTCTTGTTGAAAACACGCCATTCGTCATCAACTTTTCTTTTTTTAGCGTCTCGGGATAACCGTGCATCACTTGTCGCTGTGCGCCTTCACTCACAGGACATACGCCGATAAATAACACTTTTCAAAATAAAAGCAGCACAGTTGTATTGCACGCACGACATAGATGTTTTTTAAAATGTATTTTGTAATTTGTGATTGCCGCTGCGCGCACGAGCATACGTCCACACGGAAGTAATACAAATAACACTTTTCAAAACAAAAGCAGCACCGTTGTATTGCACACTCGAAATAGATACTTTTTCAAATGTATTTTGTAATTTATGATTGGCCTCACGCGGGCCGGACAGGGACATACAAAGGGCCGGATGCGGCCCGCGGGCCACAGAATGCCCAGGTCTGCTATTGAGGATGCCCCATGCTGCTCTCATGTTATTTTTGTTTCTGTCCAATAATTCACTGTAATATTGTTTTATACATGTTCGTAGTATGTTTGTTAACTTGTTTTTATCCTTGTTGTACTTATTTTCTACCTCTGTAGTTTTTTGTGCTATACATTTTCTGTATAATGCATTCCTCTTATTACAAGCATTTATTAATCATTGTGTCATCCATTGTTGATTATTCTTTCTCTGCTTTCTACTGAGTTGTTTCCATGGACAATGTTTGTCATAAAGAATTATGAACTTGTTGGAGAAATTTTCTTATGCTTCATCAACCTCTTTTTCATTGTACACTTGTCCCAATTTTGCTTTTCTAGCTCAATTTTGGAAGCAATCATCCTCTTCTCTTTGCAAAGTCTTTGAAATGTCCTTTTGTCTTCCATGTTATTCTTGTAGTTTCCATAGTATATTGTAAAAACTCGCAGATGATCACTAACGTCGGTTATAAGTAGACCACTTGCAGTGTTATTATCAAAATCATTGGTAAAAACATTATCTATAAGCGTGGCACAGTGTCCTGTGATTCTGCTTGGCTTTGTGATTTTAGGATATAAACTGATGCTGTACATTGTATCAATGAAGTCATCAATAGACTTTTGCTTGTTAGGGTTCAATAAGTCAATATTAAAGGCCTACTGAAATGAAATGTTCTTATTTAAACGGGAATAGCAGGTCCATTCTATGTGTCATACTTGATCATTTCGCGATATTGCCATATTTTTGCTGAAAGGATTTAGTAGAGAACATCGACGATGAAGTTCGCAACTTTTGGTCGCTGATAAAAAAACCTTGCTTGTACCAGGAAGTAGCGTGACGTCACAGGTTGTGGAGCGCCTCACATCTGCACATTGTTTACAATCATGGCCACCAGCAGCGAGAGCGATTCGGACCGAGAAAGCGACGATTACCCCATTAAGGGAGAGTGAAGGATTAGAGGGCAGTGGAAGCGATTCAGATAGGGAAGATGCTGTGAGAGGCGGGTGGGACCTGATATTCAGCTGGGAATGACTAAAACAGTAAATAAACACAAGACATATATATACTCTATTAGCCACAACACAACCAGGCTTATATTTAATATGCCACAAATTAATCAGCATAACAAACACCTTCCCCCTCCCGTCCATATAACCCACCAATACAACTCAAACACCCGCACAACACACTCAATCCCACAGCCCAAAGTACCGTTCACCTCTGTAAAGTTCATACAGCACATATATTTCCCCAAAGTTACGGACGTGACATGCTCATAGCGGCACGCACGTACGGGCAAGCGATCAAATGTTTGGAAGCCAAAGCTGCGTACTCACGGTAGCGCGTCTGCTATCCAACTCAAAGTCCTCCTGGTTGTCTTGCTGCAGCCAGCCGCTAATACACCTCTTCCCACCTACTGCTTTCTTCTTTGCTGTCTTCATTGTTCATTAAACAAATTGAAAAAGATTCACCAACACAGATGTCCAGAATACTGTGGAATTTTGCGATGAAAACAGACGACTTAATAGCTGGCCACAATGGTGTCCCAATATGTCCGCACAATCCGTGACGTCACGCGCAAACGTCATCATACCGAGACGTTTTCAGCAGAATATTTCGCGGGAAATTTAAAATTGCACTTTACTAATCTAACCTGGCCGTATTGGCATGTGTTGCAATGTTAAGATTTCATCATTGTTGTATAAACTATCAGACTGCGTGGTCGGTAGTAGTGGGTTTCAGTAGGCCTTTTAAGTCACCACATAAGAAAATATTTTTTTTACCATTGTCCATGTAAGTTGCCTTGATCCATTCTTCAAATGTTTCTATACTTGAATTAGGTAATAAATGATAAATGGGTTATCTCGTATAGCGCGTTTCTACCTTCAAGGTACTCAAAGCGCTTTGACAGTATTTCCACATACACCCATTCACACACACATTCATACACTGATGGCGGGAGCTGCCATGCAAGGCGCTAACCAGCAGCCATCAGGAGCAAGGGTGAAGTGTCTTGCCCTATATACAACTGATGAATATGTTTTTGCTTTTTTCCTGACATATTTCAATGGTTATACATTCTAAGATATTATCTATATCAAATTACATGTTTTTTACCACTTTGTAGTTCTGGTTCTTCATCACGTACACAGCTACTCCTCATCCATTTTTGTTGTTTCTGTTGATGTAGTTTAGTTCATATCCTTCCAGATCAAAATGTATTCCCTTTTTATCATCAATCCATGTTTCTGTGACAGCGATCACTTTGAAGGGTTCATTGATGTGTTCAAAAAGTTCTTAATGTTGTTGTAGTTTGCATACAAGCTTCTACTATTAAAATGAATAATTGACAAGTTGTTATTACATTCAATGTTGCTATTATATTGTTCATCCGTATAATAACAACAATTATTACTGATGTGGGAGAACACATTTGTATCTGGATCTATATCATTTTCCAAATCCTGGTTTTTGTGATCTTTGTTGCAGAAGTTTTTTAGTTCCATATTTTCTTGTTCAAAAATCTTTGATATTGATCAATAATCTCTATAAGTGTAGGTGGATGCACTCCTGAATCTAGGTCTTCTTGTTTAGTCGTCCCTTGAAACATAGTAGTGCCGATGCTGAATTTAGGTGTTTGTTTTCTGTCAGAGTCCATTATCATCGTTGCTGTGGAAGCTGTGTAAACTTTAAAATGTGTCCAGGTCCTTGATGTCATGGACAACAAGTACTCTTGCTTCTGGACCTCCATTCAGCTTGATGTAGATTTTACAGTTGGCGCTCCAAGTTCCCTGGATTTTTCCTTGCTTTCTCAAGTCGCATGCTTTCTTGGCGATTCCAGCATTACGTTTTGTGAGATGCTCATTCATGTACACATTTTTTCCCTTCAGATTCTGTCCCTGTCTCAGCAATGCCATTTTAGATTTTCTGTTTACAAGTTTCACGAGGATGACTGGAGTGGCGTTGTTGTTTCTTCCGTTCAGTGGGATGCATGTTTCGATGGTATTAATGTCAATTTCAATTTCCTTTGATTGCAGAAAGTTGACCACTTGCTGTTCTGCTGAGACAATATCCATTTAATCTGGTTCACCTCCATTATTCACAGCATTCGCATAGGATCTTGGTTTAATTCGGTGCCCTGTCACAATGATATCATTCATTTGTTTATCCTGATCCATTTCATCTATGATATTCCACAGCATGTTGTTGTCTTCTTGAAGGATCTTCATTTTTTGGCGCGTTTCATAGGCGTCTTTTTTTATGTTGTTATTCTGAGTTTGCAGACTTTCTATATTTTCCTGCAGACTTTTCATATCTTGTTTGTGTTCTGTTGTTACTTTTCTCAGATCTTCTTTAATTTCTTCTTTCACTTCTTTCATTTCTTCTTTTATTTCTTCTTTAAATTCATGAAATAGTTATTGTAGTATCCCTTCTTGATTCTCATCATGTCCTGTGTCCAACCTCAAAGCTTGTTCCCCCGTGAGTCCTGTGTCAGCTGACACCGAACGTTTCGGGATTTCAGTTTTTCCTTTAGCTTTTGGCATTGCGGGCGGTCGCTGACGTCAGTGCCTCTTGTGTCTTAAACGGCAGTTGCTTCTTTAGCGACTTGCGGCACTTTTAACTTGTTTGTTTCAACAATTTCGTACCTTGCGTCGTTCAGAGATCAATTTGAGGTGTCAGCCTGTCAACTTATATCACTCTGCGTCGTCGGAAGCACTTTAAAACAGCTATAAACTCGCCGTAGCTTTTGGTTGCGAGGCAACCGCTTTGAATTGCGGTAAGGCGCTGTTGGCTTGAGGCTAACGGCTCTTCCAACTCGCCTTATTTCAGCGTATCAGTGCCTCTCAACTGACCAAAATCAGGTCGAAGATGCTAGGTGACTCTCCTGTGGCTGTCATCACAAATTAGTGGTCAAAATCTTCAGACTTAACAAAACCTCCGGTAGCAGAAGCGAAGCCTTTTTCTTTGTGTCCTTTCTTATTGATAGAAAGTGAGTCTTGCCCAAGGACACAACGGCAGTGACTAGGATGGCGAAAGCTGGAACTCCGTTTACCATGAATTGATTAACGTGGACCCCGACTTAAACAAGTTGAAAAACTTATTCGGGTGTTACCATTTAGTGGTCAATTGTACGGAGTATGTACTGTACTGAGCAATCTACTAATAACATTTTAAATCAATCAATCAATCAATCAACCCTCAAGTTTTCTGGATGGCTGCTCTACCATCCGTACCATGCCTTCCAGTTAGGTTTTGCCCTTAAGTCTTTTCTGTATCCAGAAACATACTCCCTGAGTTTGTAAACAATAAAAAAAGACACCCCAAAAATATGTTGTAATAAATGAAAATAAAAATATAATTATCACTGGTATTAAAATACTGGTATGAATAGTATCTACATCTTGATTAATCACCGTTACTTTACATTGAAGCTTTAGCAGTTAGCTTCTTGTGTCCTTCTGCGTGGTATGTACGTATGCGTGCGTGTGTTTGTATGTGTGGCATGCTTACCCTCTAGTCAAGTGTTTCTTATAAAGTTTCCTGCCTGCGTCCCAGAGAGGGCCACCAAAAAATATATGTTTCTGAGCTGTGGTCCGTATGGGCAGCAGCGGTACTCAGTTGTAATACACTTTTCCACCACTTGTGGCAATAATGACAATATAAGACAAAGACAAGAAGTCAGGAACTAAAGTCATACAAGTGTCTAAAGAGCAAAAATTACGACTAACGGTGAAGCTCTATTTGCATTTTCTCGTACATTTTTTGGACAGTTCAGTCAAACATATTCATTATTTATTTATTTTATCACTTGCTAAATGTTTGTAAATTTACTTTCATCGGTTTTTATGAGTCTCTTAATTCTTACACAGTAAATTTGGTTAGTTTTTATTTTTCTAATTAGCCTGACCTAAACCTAAGGTTTATGTCAATTAAATTACATTACATTTGTTATTATTACATGGTTTCATATAATTTGACAATGTAGCAAGTAGGTTAGATATAATTATTGAATACAATTAGAGTC
Source organism: Entelurus aequoreus (assembly GCF_033978785.1). NCBI lineage: Eukaryota > Metazoa > Chordata > Actinopteri > Syngnathiformes > Syngnathidae > Entelurus > Entelurus aequoreus. The sequence continues at coordinate 24,011,181 of NC_084745.1, forward strand.
AACAGTAAGATTACTAATTCAGTGTTAATATTTGGCCTCTCTGTAGTGGAAAAGTTGGGCCCGGAGGTAAAACAGATTCAGAACCCCTGCTCTAGTCCTCCAGTGATAATGCTTATTGGAATTAATTTTAAGAATTGATTCTTCCATGGTGGTGAGGATTAGTACTCAGAAGCGGCTTCGCATTGTGAACAGCTTGCTCTCAAATTTGAGCCGGTGTTCTGGCATCCTCCTGGAATTTATGTAACTTCTGCATGTGTGTAACAAGGAATAGGAAAATGTAATTGTGTCTTTAATGAAATAATCTTTCACCTGAGTACAATCTTTAGCCATGTAAACACTGACATCAACTGCGGTAAAGATCAGTTGATCATCATTGATCGCTGATCAGTTAAAGAAAGCAAATATTGGCCCCAGATCCGATCCCATGCAGGACATATAGTTAAAATTCTAATTTATAATGATCCGTAATGTTTATTTGCAGTAAGAGAATGTGCCTTTTTTTTCATGTTTGTGGCGCTTCATCCTTTGTCATGTGCTTTTTAAAACTTTTGCCTTTGTACTGTACACCTCACCGGCCTCAACTTCACTAACTCTGTCCCCAAAACCACAAGACGATACACAATTAGTGCACTCCCGAGTTATTGGATGGCAAACAATACCACAGCAACACATCTTCACAGTGTATACACTTTTGACATTGTTAGGGGGAGACTGCAGACAAAGACAGACATGCAGCAAATACCTCATCAATCTACAGGATATTGGCTTCAAGGCACCAGTTCCTACTGCCAATGATGCAAACCTATTGGTGCCAGCATGAGCAAGTGCCACAATAAATGGCTTCTTTTATCTGATGACGGCACTCTGTGTGGGTTGTGTGATTGCGAGATGAAGATTGCCGTCGCTGTTGGTGGATTTGCTTGGTGTTTAGTGAGCGGCGAAGGTCCGAAAACAGAACTTATCACTTATGCTTAAGATAACATTAAATCTTACAACGTTGAAGGCCCTTTTAAGTATCTTTCCTGGTCCTTATCTAGTCTAGACTTGTATTATTCAAAAAGCAAAGTGAGATTGACAGGACATTTTATTATCCTTTCCGTTATTGGGGCGGTATAGCTCGGTTGGTAGAGTGGCCGTGCCAGCAACTTGAGGGTTCCAGGTTCGATCCCCGCTTCTGCCAACCTAGTCACTGCCGTTGTGTCCTTGGGCAAGACACTTTACCCACCTGCTCCCAGTGCCACCCACACTGGTTTGAAAATGTAACTTAGATATTGGGTTTCACTATGTAAAGCGCTTTGAGTCACTAGAGAAATGCGCTATATAAATATAATTCACTTCACTTGTTGTTTTTGACGGTACAATTCCAAAGCCACCCAACCAATAACCTAAGCCGCTTTCCACTTGGTTAATCATCAACATTACGACTTAGTTTGAGGAAACAAGATAAAGTGGTGTGTGCAAACTATTGCGTGTGATCGAGGTGTACAATTTATAACTAGCGCAAAACTGGTACAGACCGCCGTACTTATATGAAATTTTAGTCCACGTTCATGTTGTCATGCTCTCCAACCTGTGCTTTTTTGCAGTGTTGTTGAACAAGCAGCACACATCTATAATCTTTACCACCTTTCTGTGATGTAGATTCGCAATCGAGACAACATTACCTATTTTTAGCACACCAAATGAACGCCATGGAAGACCGCATGGTGTTTTTGCCACAACACTGGTCATAACAATGTGACTGTGCACTGAAATGATCCAGAGGCAATAAATGCATGTTGCAAAAAGTTTTTTCATATACATGAAAATACGAGCACCATTAAAAAAAATCGCCAGCGGATATTGTTTTTGTGTCATTTTGTCCATAAATCAGCCCTAAATGATTGTAGTACAGAATGATTATCTTTGCATCTTCTCCTCCCAGTATTATGGCTGTTCTGATATTCAACATCTATTTTGCATTAAATGTAGATAACCGACCCGCTAAATGGATTATGCTCTTAATTTTGTTAGTTTCAGTTGCAATCCTCTGCACACAAGCTTAGTAGATCAGCTTTGCATGCACTATCAAGTTTGCAGGTGTTTTAATACACACAAACCTTTAGTAAATCAGACCTTTAATGATTTATTTGAACTGTTCTTTTTTCAGGGTGGAATGATTATACAACAGTTACGGTTGTACAGGGGACGAAGAAGGCACAGACAAGAGGGACGTCGTTTAGCTCTATTATATATATATATATATATATATATATATATATATATATATATATATATATATATATATATATATATATATATATATATATATATATATATCTACAAAAGTATGGAGTGTGACACATCCAAAAGCGTATGGTGTGCGACTATGTGTAGGAATTAACTGCAGTGTGTTACCGGGAGTGTTGAACGAGAGGTGGAAGTCGTGCAGGGGAAAGGCAGGCTCGAAGGTCCGTGAGACAGGCAGGTAGTCGGGGTAATAGCCGGACTGGCATGCGCTTGGCCGTGACAACAACATCTTAAAGGAATTTCAAACAAATTAATTGTATGCACACGTGTAAATGTATTTACACAGGATCAAAACTATACTGTTAATAGAAACATTCATTCGGCCAAGAAAAATGGTCTCAATAAATGTGCCGTCAAAACAACACCAAGATCCTTGAGCGCAAAAATCACACTGGTGCAGTTTCATTTCACACTCGTGCAGACTCTGTTTGCTCGTGCAGATCTGAGGGCACTGCTGCCGTCAAACTGTGTCCCTTTTCAATCAATCAATCAATCAATGTTTATTTATATAGCCCTAAATCACAAGTGTCTCAAAGGGCTGTACAAGCCACAACGACATCCTCGGTACAGAGCCCACATACGGGCAAGGAAAACTCACCCCAGTGGGACGTCAATGTGAATGACTATGAGAAACCTTGGAGAGGACCGCATATGTAATTTTTAGCGATATTACGGAGATGAAAGGAGGCCGTTTTAGTAACACTCTTAATGTGTGACTCAAACGAGAGAGTTGGGTCGAAGATAATACCTAGATTCTTTGCCGAGTCGCCTTGTTTAAATGTTTGGTTGTCAAATGTTAAGGTGGTATTATTAAATAGATGTCGGTGTTGAGCAGGACCGATAATCAGCATTTCCGTTTTCTTAGCGTTGAGTTGCAAAAAGTTGGCGGACATCCATTGTTTAATTTCATTAAGACACGCCTCCAGCTGACTACAATCCGGCGTGTTGGTCAGCTTTAGGGGCATGTAGAGTTGGGTGTCACCCGCATAACAGTGAAAGCTAACACCGTATTTGCGTATGATGTCACCTAGCGGCAGCATGTAAATACTAAAGAGTGCAGGGCCAAGAACCGAACCCTGGGGAACTCCGCACGTTACCTTAACATAGTCCGAGGTCACATTGTTATGGGAGACACACTGCATCCTGTCAGTAAGATAAGAGTTAAACCAAGACACGGCTAAGTCTGACATCCCAATACGCGTTTTGATACGCTCTAATAAAATATTATGATCAACAGTATCGAAAGCGGCGCTAAGATCAAGAAGCAGCAACATAGATGACGCAAGTGCACAAAATCAAATTCCTTGGTGTAACAATTGACGAAAAGCTCAGCTGGAAAGCACATATTACACATGTAAAATACAAAGTAGCAAGAAGTATAGCAGTCATAAACAAAGCAAAGCAGGGTCTGGATCATAAGTCACTCCACACTCTCTACTGTTCTTTAGTCTTGCCATACTTAAACTACTGTACTGAAGTCTCGGGTAACAATTACAAAAGTTTGTTACAGTCACTAATCATTTTACAAAAAAGAGCAGTAAGGACCATTCACAAGGTCGGCTATCTGGAACACACCAATGCACTATTTCTACAGTCTAAATTATTAAAATTCACCGACATTGTCTCATATCAAACAGCAATAACTATGTACAGGGCTAGGAACCATTTGTTACCACTGAACATTCAAAACATGTTTAGTGAACGTGAGGGGGGGCATAGTTTGAGGAGAGAACTCAATTTTAAAATTCAGATGAGAAATTCCACCATGAAAAGTTTTCACATTTCCATCACAGGTGTCAAGTTGTGGAACAATCTGAGCGAAGTACATAAGCAAAGTCCAAGCATCAATGTTTTTAAAAGAATGTACAAAAATATATTGTTCACAGGATATAGTGAACTGCACTAAGAGTCAGTGGGTTTGTATGTGTATGTATATGTATACTATGTGTACACGCTGTTGTGTCACATTCATAGTTACTTGTTAAATGTGTGTTGTGGATGTGCATGTATATATATATATATATATATATATATATATATATATATATATATATATATATATATATATATATATATATATATATATATATGTGTATATATGTATATATGTGTACATACTTATATATGTATATGTATTTATATGACATAACATTTTTATATACTATTATTATTATTATTATTATTAAACATACAGTAAGTAATAAGAGGGGTGGGAGTACATACATTTTTACTTCTTCTCACTCCTTTTCGGATATGTTTACATTAAATGTTTATTTTCATTTCTTGTTTATTTTGCTTTTTATTATTACTATTATTACTATTATTATTATTGTTTTTGTTATTCATTCTTGAATGGCTTTTTTGTTGTTTTTTTTCAAAATGTGTTGTTTTTGTTTTGTCTACATATTCGAAATAAACATGAAAATGAAAATGAAATGAAAATGAAAAATCAGAATCCATCGTAAGCAATAGATCATTAGTCATTTTTGCGAGGGCTGTCTCCGTAGAGTGATTTGCCCTGAAACCGGATTGAAAAGGTTCACAGAGATTGTTAGATGCTAAGTGTTCATTTAGCTGCTGTGCGACAATTCTTTCGAGAATTTTCGAGATAAACGGAAGGTGGGACACCGGCCGGTAGTTCACCATGAGGTCAGGATCGAGGTTAGGTCCTTTGAGTAGAGGATGAATAACCGCTTTTTTGAATGCTAAGGGAACAGTACCAGTGGAAAGTGATAAGTTTATAATATTTAACACTGATGGACCTAATAAAACAAAAAGCTCCTTGATAAGTTTTCCAGGAATTGGGTCAAGTAAACATGTTGTTTGTTTTGTCCCATTTACACATTTTAACAATTCCTCCAATGTTATTTCATCAAAGAGGGAGAAACTATTTTGGAGGGCAGTGTCCGTCGTATATACAGTCGTATCTGTGTCAATAGCACCCAATTGTAGCTGAGATGCATTGTCTTTAATCTCTTTTCTAATTATTTCAATTTTCTTATTAAAGAAATTCATAAAGTCATCTGCTGAGTGGGTGGAGCTACTGGGAGGAGTCCCTTGTTGGGTTAGCGATGCTACTGTACTAAACAAAAATTTAGGATCATTTTTGTTGAGGTGGATGAGATTTGAGTAATATTTAGCTTTAGCTGAGGTAAGCATGCGTTTATAAGTTATTAAACTATCACTCCATGCTTGATGGAAAACCTCAAGTTTAGTCGCACGCCATTTGCGTTCCAGCTTTCTACATGATAATTTCTGGGCTTTAGTTTCTTCTGTAAACCATGGGGTACGCCTTTTAGGGGCCCTTTTTAGCTTTAGCGGTGCTACACTATCAATGGTGTCGCGCAGGGCGTCGTTAAAGTTGTTAGTGAGGTTATCAATAGAGCCCACATAATTTGGGAATGGTGCCATTACCGAAGGCAGTAGGTCAGTAAGAGTCGTCGTTGTGGCAGCATTAATGTTGCGGCTGCTATAGTAGTTATTATTATTATTATTAGTTTGTTGACAATGAGTCAGAACTTCGAATTTTATAAGGTAATGGTCGGACATTACTTTAGTGTACGGGAGTATCGTAACTTTGGAGGTGGTGACACCCCTGACGAGCACTAGATCTATCGTATTACCGTTGCGATGCGTGGGTTCATTTATTATTTGTGTAAGACCACAGCTATCAATTATAGTCTGGAGCGCCACGCATGGAGGGTCCGATGGGGTATTCATATGGATGTTAAAGTCTCCCATTATGATTATATTGTCGGCGTGCATCACTAGATCAGCAACGAACTCTGAAAATTCATTGATAAAGTCCGAATAGGGCCCTGGGGGGCGGTAGATGACAGCCAGGTGCAGAGGCAGCGGTGTGACAAACCTCACAGTAAGCACCTCAAACGAGTTATATTTATTATTTAGGTCCGAGGTAAGGCTAAAGTTTTTGTTGTATATTAGTGCAACACCCCCACCCCTTTTAATGGGACGGGCAATATGCGTTCCCGTATAGCCAGGAGGAGACGCCTCACCCAGCGCAAAAAAATCGTCTGGTTTGAGCCAGGTCTCGGCTAGACCAACGACATCAAGATTTTTGTCTCTAATGACTTCATTAACTAATAACGTTTTGGAAGATAATGATCTTATGTTTAAAAAGCCCATATTATAGGTGGTGGGCTGTTTTGAGGAGTTTTTGTTGAAAGTATCCGTAGTAGCAATATTAATAATGTTACGTTTATTATGCGTAGTGCACTTTAAATAATTTCGACCATATCTAGGAATTGATATGACAGGAATTTTTAGATTGTTTGCCACCTCAGTAAAATGCATGTCCACCTCTGACGCAGAAAAAACATTATGTGAGTTGTGTTTTATTCTAAGAGAATTGCTATGTGTGCAGGGATTATCCAGCCTGGTGCTGGCTAGTTCTAGTTTAACAGATTCCTTATTAGCGCTTCTTTGTGGATTAGCATTCAGCTTTTTCGTTAGCCCCGCTAACAACAACTCCTTTAGCTTTGTTGTTAGCCCCACCCGACACCCCCGCTTCTGCTTCCGAGTGCACCGCTTACGTCTCTTTCGTTGACGGTCTCCGCTGGTAGTGGACGCCGCTGCTTCAAAGGCCACTGCTGGATGTAGCTCGCGAAGAATTCCCAAGCTAGCGACTAGGTCCACCGTACACGCATCTTTCTGCCCAAAATGGCCCGATCTCTCCACATCCAGAATTGTAAGTCGGTCGTAAGTGATCACAGAGTGAACACGCTGTGAGCCAGCCATGAAATTGACTGAATTGAGGGGTATTTTTGCCAAATCGGTCTACACTTCCAGGAGCGCTCGCAAGAAGCTGCCGCCATGAAGCGCCGCCATCTTGGAAAAAAAAAAGAAGAAGAAGAAGAGTAGTTTTTAGAGTCTAAACCTTGGACAAAATAACCAAATACAGTATATAGTTCATCATGAGGCAACATGCTGAAAACAAATAATTAAATAATTTCATAGGTTTGATCACATTGTGAGGGTATCACACTTGCAACTTTGTTGTAATTTAGTTGTGTGAATTAGAAAATCCAGAATAAATGCAAATATTATTTCTAAAAAACAGTGAAGCTGTTTACTGTATAATTTTTCCACCCTGGAAACATGGCTCAAACAATTCTTAAAGGTCCCAACATGTACAGTATATTCTCCTGGAAACCAGCATCGTCTGCATCAAACATTTCAGTTTGCTTTCTTTTGTCAGAGTCGTACATTGCAAAAAATGCAAAACATGGCCCTCAGGAGGTTATGGTGTTCATGCCAATGATGCGTGTATGTAAAAATGTGATCGCATCTGTACTTGTACAATCAAAAGGACCGAATATACTGTATATTCCAAATATAAAACGATTGTTTTCAGCCACCATGCATGCTCCATTAACCTAAGATTTAACAGCAGGCATGATACCTGGGAATAAAGCTTTGCAAACAGATGTGTGAAATAACTTGATTAGTCATGAGTATTTGCTAATTTGTTGACTGTAATGAGACAGTGACAAGTGGACACACACACCTGCTGTTTCATTTACATGCAAATAAGTCTACTTACAGTGCTACAAACATGTGTGTTTGGCCTGCCTTCATGCAGCTGATGTAATGGTTTTTTTTTTTCATTTTTTATATTGTTTACATGTTTTATTCCATAAACCATCAGTGCTTTCAACTTTAATTGCAACTCTTGTTGGCAATAGATGAATGGGAAAACAAATAAGTGCACTTCATTTTGTTTTCTTGTCCTTTCATCTGCGGCAACACCATGTTTACTGACCTGGCAACATGTCATATTGTGTCAAGTCCTTAGTCCTAAGAAGACTCGCTGAACAGAAAGGTCAGAAAAGCCTGATCATGAAGACATGTGGACAGCTTTTAGCCTGTGGCTTTGCTTTAATCAGAGCCAAATGCAGTTGCAGTCAGAAAACACTTCTGATTTACTCATTCAACAGTGAACATTGGCTCTGAGTAAGACCTGTAGGATTTGTGGCATTGAGGGCATTGACTAAGAAACAGCAACATTTCTCCAGAGGTAAGATGTGTAGATGTATGTGTGTGGGTTTGTGAGTGCAGGTTGTCCTTGTGGCCAATCTGACCCCTGGGCTGTTTTTCCCTATATTTTAGATGTCGTCAGCATGCTAGATGAAGCATACGCACCTGTAAGTCATGGTGTTAACTGTTAAGTCACTGCTGCTGTGCACTTAACAGTCCTTGGGCCAATCTAAGGCTTTTTTTATTTTCTGAGCTTTCAAAGGGCAACTTCCTAATAAGATGCACTTTAAGCCCCTCACTCCCAAAAAGTGCAAAACTATTCATTTTGGTGTTTTTCTTTGCCGAACTGTGCAGATGCACGGCATCATCGCTTCTATGGCAACCTCGAGTGTTTTTGTTTGTTGCAAAAGGTATAGTGAGTGAGTGTGAAGCATCCATTTGTGAAGACTCTTCCATCATGATAAGAGACAGCCCACACAGCAACAAATTGCTGATGAGCTTATTTTTAGACGAGGGTCTGCCCTAGTGTCTGGTTTACACGTGGGACTGACAGGAAATGTAGAGCAGATTTCCAGGCTAATTCTCATAGCCAAGCCTTGCTGCTCTGTAATTAACCAATTAACAGGCAACATGGCCCACCAACACCACTCCTGATTCAGTTTGCAATCACGGATGTGCGTCTGCAAAGTTTTAATTGTGCCCGAGGCAATAACTTACTGTTTGTAAGCACATTCTCTCTCTCCCATATATTGCACCGTGGTGCATGAGGGAGGTAGAAACTTACTAGAGCAAGCTAAATCTGCAAATGTCCTCGTTGGAGGTGAGCGCAGGGCATATTATCTGCAATGGTTAGGGTTCTGCTGAACAACACAATGTGAGTTAATAAGCTCGCCAAATTGTTTTATATCCTCTGATGAGAGGTGAAGAGCAAGCTGGGAGCACTCACTCAACTTTTCCCCCTTAGACTGAGGTCTGGCTGCAAACATATGATATTAGACGGTCAATGGTTGGGTTTAAGATTAGCAACACTGGGCAAATCAGAAGAGACTAAAGGTGACTGAGTTTGGACTAATGGCTCGGCTGTGGACGAGCAAGGTCTGATTTAAAGAGGACCTATTATGATTAGGGCAAGTTTAGGTTGGATGAAACAGGACTAGGGCTACTCTTAGGCCGTCGATGAAGAAGAGGAAGCTTCTTCAGGGTATGAGCATGGTTTGACTTAGGGAGAGTAAGGTTAGTCTTAGGGTGAGTAAGGCCTGGTTTAGGACAAGTAAGGGGGCGAGGGGGTGTGTGGTGAACATGAAAGTGGTTACTTTGTGGCCGGGCTTAAGTTGGCCGAAGATAATAATAATGATAATAATGATAATAATAATAATGGATTAGATTTATATAGCGCTTTTCTAGACACTCAAAGCACTGCACAGAGAAGTGAGAACCCATCATTCATTCATTTCACATTCACACCTGGTAGTTTGTAGCCTCTGCTGCTCTGGGGTAGACTGACGGAAGCGTGGCTGCCAGTTTGGGCCTGCGGCCCCTCCGACCACCACCCATCATTCATTCTCCAGTGGGGCAAAGGTGAAGTGTCCTGCCCAAGGACACAATGGCAGTGAGTTAAATGGCAAGAGGTGGGAAGCGAACCTGCAACCCTCAAGTTGATGGGTGACGTTGAACTGTGGAGAAGTAACATTATAAAGAAAAGCAAGGTTAGTGTGAAGACAAGTAAATTTTGGTTGTGTATTTAGCCATTAAGATTGGCTAAATAATTACATTGTCTGAGGTAAGGGGACTCATGGTTACTGAGGCTGGCAATAGGACCAGTTCCGTTTGGTTGAAGATATATAAGGTTAGGCTAAACACAACAGGTTTGGTTAGAGTTGAGTTTGGTTGCTCTTAGGTGACTTAGACGGGGCTTGGGTCATTTGGTTTGGCTGAAGATGGATGAGACAGATGCTTAAAGACCAGTACAGTATAGACTAAGGACATCGAAGTCTAAAGATGTGAAAGGTTAGCCAAAAGATTTAATTTTAATATTTAATGATAAGTTGTAAGATGAGTAGGGTTGTACTAATGACGCTGAGGGTTAGACTTGACCAAGTCAGGTGGAGACTGTAGACTGCATACAAATGCATGTGAGCAGGGGCGCCGCTAGGGATTTTGGGCCCCATGAAAAGAATCTTTACAGGGCCCCCAACACAGCGGCAACATTATAATGTCATCATCATTAGGGGCCTCTCTGGGCCCCCCTCCATCATGGGCCCCTAGAATCCGTCTCCTTTAGGCAAGGCAAGGCAAGGCAACTTTATTTGTATAGCGCTTTTCATACACAAGGCAGACTCAAAGTGCTTCACAGACAACAAAGTGAAATGAAAGAAAATAAAAGCAAAATTAAAATGCAGACAATAAAAATAAAAACAGTGCGGACGTTAAAAGTTAAAAGATTAAAAGATTAAAAGATTTAGCTGAAAGCTAAGGTGATCAGTCTAGATTTAAAAGTAGTCAGAGTTTGGGAAAGTCTGACATCTTCAGGAAGTTTATTCCAGCTACACAACCGTTCAAAAGTTTGGGGTCACCCAAACAATTTTGTGGAATAGCCTTCATTTCTAAGAACAAGAATAGACTGTCGAGTTTCAGATGAAAGTTCTCTTTTCCTGGCCATTTTTAGCGTTTAATTGACCCCACAGATGTGATGCTCCAGAAACTCAATCTGCTCAAAGGAAGGTCAGTTTTGTAGCTTCTGTAACGAGCTAAACTGTTTTCAGATATGTGAACATGATTGCACAAGGGTTTTCTAATCATAAATTAGCCTTTTGAGCCAATGAGCAAACACATTGTACCATTAGAACACTGGAGTGATAGTTGCTGGAAATGGGCCTCTATACACCTATGTAGATATTGCACCAAAAACCAGACATTTGCAGCTAGAATAGTCATTTACCACATTAGCAATGTATAGAGTGTATTTCTTTAAAGTTAAGACTAGTTTAAAGTTATCTTCATTGAAAAGTACAGTGCTTTTCCTTAAAAAATAAAGACATTTCAATGTGATCCCAAACTTTTGAACGGTAGTGTATTTGTTGCATAGTGACTGAATGATGCTCTCCCTTGATTTGAGTTCACTCTTGGAACCGCTAACAGATTGGTCTCAGAAGATCTTAGTGATCTAGAGGGCTTATATAGTGGGAGCATATCAGTTATATACTTTGGCCCTAGACCATGTAGTGATTTATATGTGAGCAGGAGGATTTTGAAATCAATTCTCTGATGTACAGGGAGCCAATGTAAGGATTTAAGAATTGGTGTAATGTGCTCACATTTTTTGGTGTTTGTTAGAACTCTAGCAGCAGCGTTCTGAACAAGCTGTAGCTGCCTGACAGTTTTTTTGGGAAGACCTGCAAGGAGACCATTACAATAGTCTAGCCTACTGGTAATAAAGGCATGTGCAAGTTTTTCAAAGTCTTGAGCTGACATGAGCCCTCTAAGTCTTTTTACATTTTTGAGGTGATGGTAGGCCGATTTTATTACTGATTTGATGTGACTGTCGAAATGTAAATCAGAATTTAAAATAACTCCAAGATTTCTGGCTTTATTTGAGGTTTTCAGGGACAGTGATTGAAGGTGTTGGACGACTTTAAACCTGTCTTTTTTAGCACCAAAAACAATTATCTCAGTTTTATCTTCATTTAGTTGTAGGAAATTTTGGCACATCCAGTGTTTGACTTGGCACAGAAGATCTATGGGGCGATAGTCATTTGGTGATAGCGCTACATAGATTTGGGTGTCATCGGCATAGCAATGATGGTCAATGTTATTATTTTGCATGATTTGTCCTAGTGGGAGCATATAGATGTTAAATAAAGTCGGCCCTAAGATTGAACCTTGGGGGACTCCACACGTTACGTTGGTTGGTTCTGATACAAAGTCACCAATGGAAACAAAATAGTTCCTATCTTGTAGATATGACTTGAACCAGCTTAAAACTGTGCCTGAGATCCCCACCCAGTTTTCCAACCTGTCCAAAAGTATTGAGTGGTCGACAGTGTCAAATGCAGCACTGAGGTCCAATAGCATTAATACTGAAGTTTTGCCAGTCTGTGTTTAGACGGATGTCATTTATAACTTTAAGAAGGGCCGTCTCTGTGCTATGAAGAGGTCGAAATCCTGACTGGAAGTTGTTGTGGCAGCCAGTAGAAGCCAAGAAGTGAAGGTCGGCGCCCCTGCATGTGAGATGTTTCCCTCCCTAAATCTTCCCTATGAAAGAGCATCTGAAAACATTATTGTCTTTACTGTGTAAGCTACACTCTCCACTTCCTTAGTGTAGTTAGTCATGGCCTGTGCCAAAACCAATCATCACTCAGGAGGCCGACTTACTGCTTGGACTACATGAATCACTCAGCTGCCACTTGTGTCTTTCACATCGGACCGTAGGAAAGCATATTATAGGTGACTTAATGTTCTTTTTTCCCCCTCTCTTGAGTTCTGGTGCCCTGCCAGGCCTTACACAGAGCTGAGAGGCAGAAATATAGTCAGTCAGATGGAAGCGTTCACTAATTGTCTGACTTAAATCCTTGCATGTACATCCCGAGACCACAGCCAATCTCTTTTAAAACAAACACACCCACAGAAGACCCTGTTGGTTACTACAGCTATTACAAGTGTGCATTCTAATATGATAGACGCAGGGCAGACTGAGATTAGCCTTGCCAATTGATGTTACAAACACAGACCCAAGCTGCAAAACACAAATAATCTAGGCCAGCTACTCCAAATGCAATTGTTGTGAACATGTAGCCAGATAGTTTCAGGCGGTAGGCAGAGTTTGGCCCACACACACCAATTAGGCGTGTTTCCAAAGCAATACTGCACAATGTTGCCCAGAGGACTGCAGCAGAACACGACTTTGATTTCCCGCAATGTGATCGTAATTTCATATTCCTCTGAAAAGTGACATGGCGGCTGTGACTCAAGTCTCAAGAAGACGAATGGGGCAACTTGTTTGGTCATTTGCATACACTTTCTTAAACAAACTGGTTGGGTACACATCTGTAGAAAGTCTTACTTGTTTTTTGTAGCAGTGA
>NC_084745.1:24027044-24154544 GCF_033978785.1 Entelurus aequoreus
TAAAACTCTACTATGCAAAGCGAAAGCCATTGATCAACAACACCCAGAAACGCAGCCGGTTTCGCTGGGCCCGAGATCATCTAAGATGGACTGATGCAAAGTGGAAAAGTGTTCTGTCGTCTGACGAGTCCTTATTACTGTGGACGTCGTGTCCTACGGAACAAAGAGGAAAAGAACCATCTGGACTGTAATAGGCGCAAAGTTCAAAAGCCAGCATCTTTGATGGTATGGGGGTGTATTAGTGCCCAAGGTATGGGTAACGTACACATCTGTGAAGGCACCATTAATGCTGAAAGGTACAGTACATACAGGTTTTGGAGCAACACATGTTGCCATCCAAGCAACATTTGTTTCATGGATGCCCCTGCTTATTTTAGCAAGACAATGCCAAGCCACATTCTTCGTAGTAAAAGAGTGTGGGTTCTAGACTGGTCAGCCTGTAGTCCAGACCTGTCTCCCGTTGAAAACGTGTGGCGCATTATGAAGCGTAAAATACCACAACGGAGACCCCGGACTGTTGAACATATTAAGCTGTACATCAAGCAAAAATGGGAAATAATTACACCTGAATAGCTTCAAAAATTGGTCTCCTCAGTTCCCAAACGTTTACTGAGTGTTGTTAAAAGGAAAGGCCATGTAACACAGTGGTAAACATGTTACGTACGGCGGGGGAAGGAGACAACACCAAAGCGCGAATCAGTTCAATAGGTTTATTGAAACCTTTGATGAGTGTATAGGAGGTGTATGCTACTCTGTTTGGTGAGAAACGATGTGTAGGATTAACAATGTAAATGTTACCAGTTTTTGTTGTAAGTGCGTGTTTGATGACTATTTCGTCTGAGCAGAGGGGCAAGGCAAGAAGGCAGTCCGTGGGCAAGCAAGCGGTCAGGGGCTGGAGAGAAGTAACGAGGTCCGTGTCCAAGCAGGGGTCGAGGATTGAGGGATTCAGTCCAAAATCCAAATCCAAACAGGAAAAACACTGCAGGGAACACAAAGGACATAAGACACAGGATCAAGGATGTCACAAGGAAAGAGCAAGTACGCAAGAGGGGGAGCCAGAGACGGGATGCTTTCTACAGAGAGTTAGACTACGTTCCAGCGTCAGCTCCATGGTTCCGCTGGTCTTTACGCTGCATGTCTTGATTAGACCCCGGTGTGCAAATTGTTGATTGCCTGCAGCTTTGCCGTTGCGTGGGCGTGAAGCGCCCAGCGCAAGCAGGGGTGTGTCCTGGCGTGCTGCCAACAGCGGTGCTGGCAGCAGATGCTGCCGATGAAAGGCGGGTTCGAGCCCACGCCGTGACAAAAAATGCCCCTGTGCCAACTTTTTTGCTATGCGTTGCTGCCATTAAAATCTAAGTTAATGATTATTTGCAAAAGCAAATTAATTTTCTCAGTTCGAACATTAAATATCTTGTCTTTGCAGTTTATTCAATTGAATATAAGTTGAAAATGATTTTCAAATCATTGTATTCTGTTTTTATTTACGAATTACCAGACGTGCCAACTTCACTGGTGTGAAAGTCTTTCTTTAGTCAGGGTTCTTTCTAGACCACAGAAACCGGCACAACCCTCCGATGCAGCGTTTTCAATAGTCTTTTATTGTTCCTTTCTCACAAAGAGTCTTGTTGCTTTTCAGCAGTCTTTATCATTTTCCTTTTTCAAAGTCTGGGGTTTGCTTTTCAGCAGTCTCCTCTCCCTTGCTCTCCAGCCAACCACCTCCTCATGGTCTCCGACGCTGCTAATAAAGGAACAGGTGATTAAATAACTCGTTCCAGCTGAGATATCCACTCACCTGTCTGCTGCTTCATGGCCGGCCCCTGCACACACCCCGCCCGCAGGGAACGCGTGAACCAAGCCCCTCTCCACAACTGGTTTTGGGTTTTGTATATGTATATGTATATATGTGTATTTATATATAAGGGTATGTATAAATACATGGATATACATATCTTAATATATATGTATATATATATATATATATATGTGTATATATATATATATATATATATATATATATATATATATATATATATATATATATATATATATATATATATATATATATATATATATATATATATATATATCAAATTGAGGTAATTTGCATCATACAATTTAAAAAAAAGTGCAGTTCCTCCTTATAGAAGCCTCAACGGCACATTCCAAATATTTTTAATTTTTTTTTTTTGTAGTGACGTTTCCTAACACCGTACGTTACACAGCACTCTTATCTCTACAGTCTATCTTTTTTTTGACTCTTCCAGTTTTAATCATTTATTGGAATTTACAGTTTATCTCCAAACATCCTCGTTCACTCTTCACTCCCGCTTGTATCCTGACATGACATGCAGCCAATTTTTTCCCGAAGTCTTGGGAGTCATGGAGACAAGACAATCATCTCTATCAAGTAATACTTTCATATGAGACGATGGGAGGAGAGACTATTGTTAGAATTAATCTTATCACCATTTCAGATGGATTGTTGGGAATTCTGGCTCATTCGTCACAGGGGAAGAGAAATAGCAAAGTGGCCCAAAGAGAGCACAGGTGTTACTGTATGGATGCGGCCATATTAGCAGAGGTATTCTTCAGGGTTATGTGGCCCCTTCAAACCAAGCCAGGAATTTGTCAGCAGAAGTGCAGATATGGCTCTATCAATAATCCATGGCATTGTGTATTTCCCAGCTGATGCCATTATACGACTGGGGGGTGACAGCGCTCACCAACTCCATCATCTTATCCACGGGGACCAGGATCTCATAAAGCGCTCTCAACATAGACATCTCATATAACGGGTAATAACTCCAGCCAGTTAATACAGGGGAATTATCAGGCAGAGGAGCAATGAACCCTGCAAAAAAAGAAAAAGTGGGCCGGCCGCCGCTTTATTATCGGCATGGAGGGAACACGGAGCATGGCGGTATAGTCAAAGGAGGCTTGTGCACAGTAGGAAATAGAGAACAGCAACAAGCGTGAGAGATAAGCAGGGAGACGGTTTGCTGAAGATAAGACGAGGACAATGACGGTCAAGACTAGGTGGGGTGAAAAGATGTTCCCTTGTCATGTGTGACATTCGCAGATCAGGTCAGAAGACACAAATGGGAATGATTATGCCTTTTGTTCAAGACTTAATGATATAAAGCTTTTATTTGTCATTACAGTAGTGTGTAAACTTATTTGATACAATTCAGAAATGCTGCTGTGTTTTGTTTTAGCTCAAAACAACACAATGCCATCTGATTCTTTCACTAACATATTGGCCAGGGCAAAACTTTGCTTTAAAGTTGTTTGTTTTCCTAACCGCTCGAAGAGCGCCGGCTTTCTCCCAAAGGAGGCAGAATGCAGGTTAGGTTAAATAGACTTATTAAGTCGTAGATGTGTGTGTGTCCCTGTAATGGGCTGGTATTCTTTTGTGAGACTTCCAAGCTTAGAGGGTGATGCACGGCTGCGTGGATGGATGACTAATAGATTGTTCGTCCCTGTAATTGATTCCTCCACTCAGACAATTAAACACTTCCCACAGCCTTACACAAGAACTGCACTTATTTTGGAATTGTGCCTGTTATTCACAATCCCTATGTGAGAAAAGAACAGACATCTATTTATTTTTTCTGTGCGTTCTAAAAAGTGAAAAACTGCCAGCATGAGGCGGCTAATAACACAGGTAATTTGTAGTGAACTATTTTGCCTATAAAGCCTTCTAAAACATATCCAAAATAATCTAATAATGGTGTATATACATGCTGTAAGTATGTATGTAATGTAGTAACAGGCACATTCATATTAACTTGTAGTAAACTTGTTTTGCAGCTAGCAAGATCAGAACATCCTTTAAACATACAGGAAAAAGTAAAATCTTAGACATGCAATACAAAGACCTACCACATAACAAACAATGCAAACATTTTCTAAGATTATAAAGTGCAAATGTACACAAAGTTCCCCATAAAAAGGGTAAATATAAAATCACAGTCAGATAGAATTTGGGACAAACCAAAAAAATGTCATAAATAGAAAAATTAAAACAATTACACAAAAACAAATATGGGCAAAAAAGGTAGTACAACTTGTTTAGTTCTGTTATGACAGCTGGGACAAAATTGCATCTATATTGTTTTGTTTAGCCTTTTGGGACTAAAAATCCCAGTCAATAGGGAGAAGCTGTAATGGCTGTGTAGGTAGTGACTAGGCACATCAGTTAAAATGGAGGAAGCTGTCCGCACTAACTGTTTATTGTCCGGGATGACTGGAGGCAGCTGATCGAGACACACCAATTTATTTGCTTGCCAATTCAACAATTTGATTGAGGGAATGCTTTACTTTAGTGACAGGTGACTGAGCCATGAGACCAGAGAGAAAGACAACACAGGTTTGTGTATATACTGTATTTTGATTATTTTAAGCTTTACCGTAACTTATTTCCTGGGTCAATGATTTCACAGAGCGCATAGCAACGAACACTAGTTCCATCACAACTGCAGCATCGAGAGGGTGGTCTGTGTTTGCTACCAACAATCATGGCAGACAAGAGAATGGAATGGAATGCAATGAAACTGTATTGTCATTGCACTTAAAAAGTACAGCCACATGTGTTTTCAGTACAACCCGTCTAAGAACAGTCATACAGTACACAGGTTGTAGCAAGAACAATAAGACTGATTGGTCACAACCAAGCGGTGCCCTGTAAAAAGGTAGGAAGGAGACCAGAAAAAAATGTTAAAACATCAAACACATATTCTGACATGCAAAGCCGAGACATAGCACCAAGGTGGGTTAGATGGGGAGGACACAGCCAGCATTGGTGCAGAACACAATCAACAGACCATGCTAGGGGGGTGTGAATTAAAAAAGGTGTGGGGCGTGGGGTATGTTAAAGTTAAAGTTAAAGTACCAATGATTGTCACACACACACTAGGTGTGGTGAAATTTGTCGTCTGCATTTGACCCATCCCCTTATTCACCCCCTGGGAGGTGAGGGGAGCAGTGGGCAGCAGCGGTGCTGCGCCCGGAATCATTTTTGGTGATTTAAAGGCCTACTGAAATGTGATTTTCTTATTCAAACGGGGATAGCAGGTCCATTCTATGTGTCATACTTGATCATTTCGCGATATTGCCATATTTTTGCTGAAAGGATTTAGTAGAGAACATCGACGATAAAGTTCGCAATTTTTGGTCGCTGATAAAAAAAGCCTTGCCTGTACCGGAAGTAGCAGACGATATGCGCGTGACGTCACCGGTTGTGGAGCTCCTCACATCTGCACATTGTTTACAATCATGGCCACCAGCAGCGAGAGCGATTCGGACCAAGAAAGCGACAATTTCCCCATTAATTTGAGCGAGGATGAAAGACTTGTGGATGAGGAAAGTGAGAGTGAAGGACTAGAGGGCAGTGGAAGCGATTCAGATAGGGAAGATGCTGTGAGGGACGGGTGGGACCTGATATTCAGCTGGGAATGACTAAAACAGTAAAAAAACACAAGACATATATATACTCTATTAGCCACAACACAACCAGGCTTATATTTAATATGCCACAAATTAATCCCGCATAACAAACACCTCCCCCCTCCCGTTCATATAACCCGCCAATACAAATCAAACACCCGCACAACACACTCAATCCCACAGCCCAAAGTACCGTTCACCTCCCCAAAGTTAATACAGCACATATATTTCCCCAAAGTCCCCAAAGTTACGTACGTGACATGCACATAGCGGCATGCACGTACGGGCAAGCGATCAAATGTTTGGAAGCCGCAGCTGCATACTGCGTTACACATACACATTAAACAAAATGCTTATGGAAACATTCTGGTTGCGTACTCACGGTACCGCGTCTGCGTATCCAACTCAAAGTCCTCCTGGTAAGAGTCTCTGTTGTCCCAGTTCTCCACAGGCCAATGGTAAAGCTTGACTGTCATCTTTCGGGAATGTAAACAATGAAGCACCGGCTACGTGTTTGTGTTGCGGCAGCCTGCCGAAAAACACCGCTTCCCACCTACAGCTTTCTTCTTTGCTGTCTCCATTGTTCATTGAACAAATTGCAAAAGATTCACCAACACAGATGTCCAGAATACTGTGGAATTTTGCGATGAAAACAGACGACTTAATAGCTGGCCACAATGCTGTCCCAAAATGTCCTTTACAATCCGTGACGTCACGCGCAGGCGTCATCATACCGAGACGTTTTCAGCAGGATATTTCGCGGGAAATTTAAAATTGCACTTTAGTAATCGAATCTAATCTAGTATTGGCATGTGTTGCAATGTTAAAATTTCATCATTGATGTATAAACTATCAGACTGCGTGGTCGGTAGTAGTGGGTTTCAGTAGGCCTTTAACCCCCAATTCCAACCCTTGATGCTGAGTGCCAAGCAGGGATGTAATTGGTCCCATTTTTATAGTCTTTGGTATGACTCGGCCGGGGTTTGAACTCACAACCTACCGATCTCAGGGCGGACACTCTAACCACTAGGCCACTGAAATGTAAGCCTGAAGAGTTGCTTATCTCTCGAACTTGATGCTCTCGCCAATAGTTTTTGTGATAACACAGCTAGTCATTCCAACAAAAGTCCACAAACAGGTGTATGTCCATGAAGATGGGGGAGGAATTTGGACCTTTCCCGCAGTGCTGTCGTCCCGGGGTGTCTCGTAGCAATGACCTTGTCAAGCTGTTACAGCATGAAGAGAAAATCCAGATTATAATGTTTGTGTTTGAGCAAGCACAAAACAAATTTAAACGTTTGTAGTTGTCCTGCTCAGTGGCCTTGTGGTTAGAGTGAGCTCAGTAGGTCTTGAGATCAAACCCTGGCCGAGTCATACCAAAGACTATCAAAATGGGACCCATTACCTCCATGCTTGGCACTCAGCATCATGGGTTGGAATTTGGGGTTAAACGATTCCCAAGCACGGCCACCGCTGCTGCTCACTGCTCCCCTCACCTCCCAGGGGATGGAGCAAGGGGATGGGTCAAATGCAGAGGGTAATTTCACTATTGATTGATTGATTGAGACTTTTATTAGTAGGTTGCACAGTGAAGTACATATTCCGTACAATTGACCACTAAATGGTAACACCCAAATACGTTTTTCAACTTGTTTAAGTCGGGGTCCACTTAAATTGATTCATGATACAGATATATACTATCATATATACTATCATCATAATACAGTCATCACATAAGATAATCACATTGAATTATTTACATTATTTACAATCAGGGGTGTGGAGGGGGGGGAGGATATGGACATCAAGTAGTGGACATAGAGAGAGAGAGAGAGAGAGAGAGAGAGAGAGAGAGAGAGAGAGAGAGAGAGAGAGAGAGAGAGAGAGAGAGAGAGAGAGAGAGAGAGAGAGAGATCAGAAGGCATAAGAAAAAGAAAAAGTATCTGCATTTGATTGTTTACATTTGATTATTAGCAATCCGGGGAGGTTGTTAGTTTAGGGTTGTAGCACTATCAGTGGTACTTTAACTTTTTTGTCCATTTCTGGTCCTCAAATTGAAAATAACTTCACCATGTACAGCTGACAGCCTCTCCAAGATGGTTTCCAGTTTACGATTTAGTTCAAAATCGCTACAGTCTGAGTGCCCGCAGCTCTGCCCATCCAATCAATAATTTGTGGCAGCTATAGGGTACCTTGAACAGCTGCCATCATCTTCCGAAATTGTTGATACACCGGGGCAACGCTTTCTCCAATCAGCAGATGTCCGTTTTTTTATGATTCTGAATAAGTCTGTCTTCAACGTCCTCGACTGAAAATATCCCCCGGCACACAACCCTCCAATTCTCCCAAGAGTTCATCATGTATCCTGCAAAAAACGTTCTGACGGGACAGACCGGTTCCTCTCAAACCCGAGCTTCTCGACAAGAAGGCCAATCTCACTCATGGATAATCTGTATCGGCAGCAAAAAACCCTGATGAGAAAACCCCCCTAAAAACAATATAATCAGACTTCATCACCCACATATGTCGCTGTCTCACAGGGTAGTTACAGTACAGCAGGGATCCAGGCTTTGTTTGAAGACGAGTAGCAAAGACTTATTGTCAAAACTATTCTCTGTGAAGTGTTATATGATCCCCTGCTGGCCCCAATATGAACTGGACTCTCACACTATTAACTAGATCCACTCGACGTCCATTGCACCGGTCGCCCGGGCAGGGGGTTCCCACATTTGCGGTGCCCTCCAAGGTTTCTCATTGTATCCCATTGGGTTAAGTTTTTTTCTTGCCCTGATGTGGAATCTGAGCCCAGGATGTCGTTGTGGCTTGTGCAGCCCTTTGAGGCACTTGTGATTTAGGGCTGTATAAATACACTTTGATTGATTGATTATATACGGGGTGACCTCACCTAGTTAGGGCACATGGGGAAGGACGTTTTTGGTTCATAGTTTATGTGCTATAGAGTCTCTGCTGGTGTCAGCCAAGTCATGCACTCCATATTGCCTTACTTGAAGACACGATTAATACAACAATGAAGCATAATTCTATTGAATGATGCTATTGTTAGAATTAAGTCATGTTGCACTCAGACAAGGCCACTGTAGCTTGCAGCACGTCCCCATGCTGGGACAAGGAGGGGTGAATTGAGGGGTATCCAGTTGGTCGTAACCTCCATTACTGGTCCCTTTAAACGTGGGCGTGTGCCAAGAGCGGGCGCTATTAGCGGGGAAAGGCACAGGAGGCAGAAAATAAATATATAAGCCACCAAGCAAAGATATCCAGCGTTTGCATTTCGGCAGACAATAAAGAAGACCATCTGTTCCTGTCATTCCTGCTTTATTGTTTTCCTTGGCGGGCCACTCAACTCTGAAACGGCACATCAACCCCACCACAACACACCTCACACACGCTGCCCCATACGACAAAAACTACAAATTGTGCGACCACACACAAACACATGGTGTACATTGACTTCACCCTTGGCTTCATACACCTGTAAGACAAAGATGGGCTCTGAGGACTAATGCATTCTAGGTCTTTGGAAAGAAATGATGGCAAAAAAAAAAACATGACAAGATGCCCAAAGGGGGGAGGGCATGACTTTGATTACATTTTCTGTCCTTGTCCCTCACTTTGGCACCAATGGCCGCATGGCAAACATTGCCAAATGCTTATTTTTCCCCTTTTCATTCCTGTGGCAGGACCATTTGGAGAGGAGAGGAGGGTTCAAATCAAGCTTTATTTAAAATATTTGCTGTAGTCATAGAGAGTTAAGGCAAACTGTGCAGTTTAGTTCAGTGTGGTTTAAAATGGTTTACATTTTCACTTGTTTTTGGCATCGTTCTGTAGTATTAAGTATTTTTTTAAT
This sequence comes from Entelurus aequoreus, assembly GCF_033978785.1. NCBI lineage: Eukaryota > Metazoa > Chordata > Actinopteri > Syngnathiformes > Syngnathidae > Entelurus > Entelurus aequoreus. The sequence continues at coordinate 24,036,355 of NC_084745.1, forward strand.
GACAAAAAATCAATTAAAAAATGACTTAAAGCTTGATTTGCTAGCACCATATAGCATGTCATGTTCTGAAATAATCACTATTTTGTATTACTATACTTGAGTATCAGCATCAAGGGTTGGAATTGGGGATTAAATCACCAAAATGTTTCCCGGGCGCGGCCACCGCTGCTGCGCACTGCTCCCCTCACCTCCCAGGGGATGATCAAGGGTGATGGGTCAAATGCAGAGGATAATTTCACCACACCTAGTATGTGTTGGTATTGGTACTTTAACTTTAACTTAACTTTGTTACCATCTTTACAGCACCCACTAAATTTTAAAAGAAACAAATATTTTTTTCATATATTAGGCGCACCAGACTTTAGATAGATAGATAGATAGATAGATAGATAGATAGATAGATAGATAGATAGATAGATAGATAGATAGATAGATAGATAGATAGATAGATAGATAGTACTTTATTGATTCCTTCAGGAGAGTTCCCTCAGGAAAATTTAAATTCCAGCAGCAGTGTACAGAATTGACATACAATTTAAAAAGTAAAAAGTAAATAATAAATAATCGGGGTATATGTTATTGTTTTGTCATCATAGTACTGTCACCGCCTGCTGCCATCTTGTGGTTTGTGTGCAGTTTGCCTTTGTTGGTGCAGCAGACCTGGCTCTTATTGTTTGTCTTCTTCCTAGAGTTCCTGTGTTTTCCTGTGGGCGGAGTTGTGAGACGTGCACAGCTGTGTCCAATCTTCCCGACATTATTTAAGCAGCACCTCGACAGCTGGATGGCACTCGGCAATTCCACTCCTTGACTCTCCATGTCCGAAGACCCCTATGCTCCTAGAATTTTTGCTTGTTCCCTTCTTGGCTATTTCCAGTGCCATCCAGCTTGGTATGTACGATGGTAGTTTGCACGTCTTGCAACTCCGACCCAAGTTTAGTTAGTTTTGTATATTAGCTTTTGTTCTTTTTTTGCGGTGCCCATTTTGTGTTCTCTTTTTTGCACCGTCACTTTTTGTTATCTCCTAGTTTTTGGATCATTGTTGTGAGTACCTTTTTCATTAAGTAAAGAACTGTTTTACTCACAATCCATCTGCCTCCTTGGGTTCCTCTGTTTTGCATTTAATTTAATTGTGACAAGTACCCCCCATCCCCTCCAGAGAGGTGTTGAACAATCTGATGGTGTGAGGGACAAAAGAGTTTTTGAGTCTATTAGTCCTGCACTTGGGTTCGAATCAGTCTAGCACTGGACATGCTCCTCTGGCTACTGATAATGGTATGCAGAGGGTGACTGGCATCATCCATGATGCTCACTAGCTTTTCCACAGTTTTCTTCTATGCCACCGTCACCAGTGAGTTCAGTTTTATTCCGATCGTAGAGCCGGCCCGCCTGATCAGTTTCTCCAGTCTGGAGCTGTCTTTCTTGGCACACTACAATGTAGAACAGAACACTGGCAACCACAGACTGGAAGTACATCCACAAGAGTTTTTTGCAAATGTTGAAGGAGCGCAGCCCCCACAGGAAGTACCACCTACTCTGTCCTTTCCTGTACAAGTGGTCCGTGTTAACAGTCCAGTCCAGCTTGTTGTCCACCCACACTCCAAGGTACTTGAATGAGTCCACGGTCTGTACCTCGACTCCCTCGATGACAATAGGTTGTGACCTTGGACTCGACCTCCCAAAGTCAATGACCAGTTCCTTAGTCTTTGACGGATTGAGCTGCAAGAAGTTCCTGTGGCAACAGACAACAAAGTCCCTCACCAGGCTCCGAAACTCCTCCTCTCTGCCGTGCCTGATGCACTCGACGATGGCTGTGTCATCCGCGAACTTCTGGATGTGACACAGCTCTGAGTTGTAGCAGAAGTCAGCGGTGTAAAGGGTGAGGATAAGAGGGGCCAGCACCGTTCCCTGCGGTGCTCCAATGCTGCTGATCACAGTGTCAGACGTGATGTCCTTCAGAGGTAATTAGAAATCCAGTCAACCAGGCAGGGGTCCACTCAGATTCTGTCCAGCTTGTCCTGGAGAAGGCGGGGATGGATAGTATTAAAGGCACTGGAGAAGTCCTGGAACAGGATCCTCACAGTGCCATTTCCCTTATCCAGGTGTGAGTGGGCTCGGTGCAGCAGGTAGAGGATAGCATCCTCCACACCAACGCCTGCCCGGTACGCAAACTGCAGGCTGTCCTGGGCATGTTGCACCTGTGGTCTGAGGAGGCTGAGAAAGAGCCGCTCCATTGTCTTCATTAGATGAGAGGTGAGCGCCGCTGGTCTGTAGTCGTTCAGTTCACTGGGGCAGTTATTTTTGGGAACTGGAACGATGCACGACGTCTTCCAGAGGGTGGGCACTCTCCCAAGCTGCAGGCTGAGTGGTTCACCCAGTACTGCAGCACAGGCATTCAGGAGTTGGGGGCACACCTTGTCTGGCCCTGCTGCTTTCCAAAGTTGTAGCTTCCTCCCTTAACCTCTGACCTGGTCCACAGAGATGACTAATGTCTGTGGATAGGTGGTGGAGGAGGAGGAGGGGGGTGCTGCCATGGCTGGGGGGAAGGTGTGTTGAGGGGAGAAGAAGAGGGGGTGGCTGCGATGAGGAGAGGGAGGTGGGGAGGACACGGACTGGTTGAACCGGTTGAAGAAGGTATTCAACTTGTGCCAGCAATCGGAGTGTTGCTGGTTACTGGGGTTCAATTCCCACCTTCTACCTTCCTAGTCATGTCCGTTGTGTCCTTGGGCAAGACACTTCACCCTTTGCCTCTGATGGCTGCTGGTTAGCGCCTTGCATGGCAGCTCCTGCCATCAGTGTGTGAATGTGTGTGTGAATGGGTAAATGGGGAAATACTGTCAAAGCACTTTGAGTACCTTGAAGGTAGAAAAGCGCTATACAAGTATAACCCATTTATCATTTATTTATTTATAACTCATTGGCCCTCTCTATTGTCCCCCCTACTGCTCTGGTCTTTGTCTTGTTGCCTGTGATGGGTTTCACACCTTCCCAGACCTCCCTCATTTTGTTCTGCTGCAGCTTCTGCTCCAGCTTCTTCCTGTAGCTGTTCTTAGCCTCCCTCACGCGTCGTTTCACCTGCCGCTGTACTGCTCTCATTGCCTCCACTCCCGAAGGCAGCTTTCTTCTTGTTGAGGACAGCTTTAACCTCTTGTGTGACCCAGGGTTTGTTATTAGGGTAGCACCGAACAGTCTTAGCAGGGCAGGTCAGGTTTACGCAGAAGTTGAGGTAATCCGTGAGATAGTGAGTCACCCCATCAATTAATTCACCATGTGGAAGCAGCACATCCCAGTCTGTGGTGTTGTAGCAGATTAAGGTTGTACGGTATACCGGTATTACTATAGTACCGCGATACTAATGAATCATATTCGGTACTATACCGCCTTTAAAAAGTACCGGTCCCCCACCCGTCGTGTCATGTAGACGGACATGTTTGGTAGCGCACACTTACGGAGTACTTACAAGCAGACACAGTGTGTAGACAGAAAAGGGAGAACGGACGAGTTTTGGCTTAATAACTAAAGATTAAAAAAAGCCCTCAGAAAGAGGTGTTTTAAGACATGGCTAGTGTCTGTCCACAGTCAGCAGTGTTTTAACTACTTCAAATTCAATAATCCTGCAATGAGGTGGCGACTTGTCCAGGGTGTACCCCGCCTTCCGCCCGATTGTAGCTGAGATAGGCTCCAGCGCCCTCCGCGACCCCAAAGGGAATAAGCGGTAGAAAATGGATGGATGGATGGAAATTCAATAATCTTTGTCTCCATGGTGGCAGACCGGGGTGGTGGTTCCTCTCTTTAAGAAGGGGAACCGGAGGATGTGTTCTAACTATCGTGGGATCACACTCCTCAGCCTTCCCGGTACGGTCTATTCAGGTGTGCTGGAGAGGAGGCTACGCCGGATAGTCGAACCTCGGATTCAGGAAGAACAGTGTGGTTTTCATCCTGGTTGTGGAACTGTGGACCAGCTCTATACTCTCGGCAGGGTCCTTGAGAGTGCATGGGAGTTTGCCCAACCAGTCTACATGTGTTTTGTGGACTTGGAGAAGGCATTCGACCGTGTCCCTCAGGAAGTTCTGTGGGGAGTGCTCAGAGAGTATGGGGTATCGGACTGTCTGATTGTGGCGGTCCGCTCCCTGTATGATCAGTGCCAGAGTTTGGTCCGCATTGCCGACAGTAAGTCGGACACGTTTCCAGTGAGGGTTGGACTCCGCCAAGGCTGCCCTTTGTCACCGATTTTGTTCATAACTTTTATGGACAGAATTTCTAGGCGCAGTCAAGGCGTTAAGGGGATCTGGTTTGGTGGCTGCAGGATTAGATCTCTGCTTTTTGCAGATGATGTGGTCCTGATGGCTTCATCTGGCCAGGATCTTCAGCTCTCACTGGATCGGTTCGCAGCTGAGTGTGAAGCGACTGGGATGAGAATCAGCACCTCCAAGTCCGAGTCCATGGTTCTCGCCCGGAAAAGGGTGGAGTGCCATCTCCGGCTTGGGGAGGAGACCCTGCCCCAAGTGGAGGAGTTCAAGTACCTCGGAGTCTTGTTCACCAGTGAAGGAAGAGCGGATCGGTGCGGCGTCTTCTGAATGCGGACGCTGTATCGATCCGTTGTGGTGAAGAAGGAGCTGAGCCGGAAGGCAAAGCTCTCAATTTACCGGTCGATCTACGTTCCCATCCTCACCTATGGTCATGAGCTTTGGGTTATGACCGAAAGGACAAGATCACGGGTACAAGCGGCCGAAATGAGTTTCCTCTGCCGGGTGGCGGGGCTCTCCCTTAGAGATAGGGTGAGAAGCTCTGCCATCCGGGGGGAGCTCAAAATAAAGCCGCTGCTCCTCCACATCGAGAGGAGCCAGATGAGGTGGTTCGGGCATCTGGTCAGGATGCCACCCGAACGCCTCCCTAGGGAGGTGTTTAGGGCACGTCCGACAGGTAGGAGGCCACGGGGAAGACCCAGGACACATTGGGAAGACTATGTCTCCCGGCTGGCCTGGGAACGCCTGGAGATCCCCCAGGAAGAGCTGGACGAATTGGCTGGGGAGAGGGAAGTCTGGGTTTCCCTGCTTAGGCTGCTGCCCCTGCGACCCGACCTCGGATAAGCGGAAGAAGATGGATGGATGGATGGATTGTCTCCATGGTGACATATCAAGTATATATATATTTCAAATATCATTCCTGTAGTACGAGTGATGGCTATACATTGCAGCCCACCAGAGTCATGACAATGGCTATGTTAAAAACGGTCAATAGTTAACAAAGTCAAGACAAGATTTCATTATGTCCCATCATTAATCATTAAAACGATCATCTTAACTTTCAACACACTGCCCACAGGTGAATGATAATGATACACAGTAAGGGTGGCCTATACACAACGCCAACACTGTCATAAATATGTGCCATATAGTGAAACCACACTAAACAGCAATGACAAACATATTTTGGGAAAATATTTGCACCGCAAGACAACATAAACACCCAGAATTTCCTGCAGCACCAAGTATTCCAGGACACTACAATATAAACAAACGCCATTGGTGAATCTACACCCCACATCCACTGCAATGATACCAAGTACAGGAGCGTATCTAGTCGATGCTACTATGATTACATTGATATTTTTTAGCATCTCAAAATCTTCCTTCATTTTTTTTACATTTATATTATGTTTATAAACTCAGGAATTATGTCCCTGGACACATGAGGACTTTGAATATGACCAATGTCTGATCCTGGAACTACTTGGTATTAGATTGATACCCAAATTGGTGCTATTATCCAAAACTAATGTACATTTTTTAACAACAGAATACTAAGTGATTATTACATTTTAACATAAGTGTAGATAGAACATGTTGAAACAGAACATAGGCAGATATTAACAGTAAATGAAGAAGTAGATTAATAATTCATTTTATACCAATTGTCCTTCATAATTTTTACAAAATAATAGAATGATAAATGACACTATGGGGACGGTGTGGCGAAGTTGGTAGAGTGGCCGGGCCAGCAATCGGAGGGTTGCTGGTTACTGGGGTTCAATCCCCACCTCCTACCATCCTAGTCACGTCCGTTGTGTCCTTGGGCAAGACACTTCACCCTTGCTCCTGATGGCTGCTGGTTAGCGCCTTGCATGGCAGCTCCCGCCATCAGTGTGTGAATGTGTGTGTGAATGGGTGAATGTGGAAATCCTGTCAAAGCGCTTTGAGTACCTTGAAGGTAGAAAAGCGCTATACAAGCATAACCCATTTATCATTTATCATTTATGTTACTGCATACATCAGCAGCTAATTTAGGAGCCCTTGTTTGTTTACTTACTACTAAAAGACAAGTTTTCTTGTATGTTCACTATTTTATTTAAGGCCAAACTTGCAATAAGAAACATATGTTTAATGTACCGTAAGATTTTTTGTTAAAATAAAGCCAATAATGAACATTTTTTGTGGTCCCCTTTATTTAGAAAAGTACCGACAAGTACCGAAAAATACTGAAATACATTTTGGTACCGGTACCAAAATATTGGTATCGGGACAACACTAATGCAGATATGTACCGGTATTTTGTTCACTGAGATATTTACATAGAAAGATTTTGTAAATGTTTATTTACATACCTTAATTGTTTCCAAACAGTGCCTTTAAAATGGCTGATCAAACAGAATAGAAAAGTCATTGATGTCTTTATTCATCCTCTATGAGATGAATAAAGAAAGTGAGCAGTGAAGAAAGTGAGCAGTGTGCTGAGAAGTAAAAGCAGATAATATTCATTGAATTAAAGATAGAGATAATCAAAAACATGACCGATTGTGTAGTCGACTTGATGAATCAGCACAAGCGTATCACTGGCTGCGTTTCCATTGCAGTTTTCCGTAAAATAAAAGCGATATTTCTAAAATTTCGATAAAGTACATTTGCCACTTGTAGGTGGTTAAAGGGTGTTTTGTGCCATGACTCGTAATTCTCGTAAAATCTCATCCCGCGAGACTTCGGGTCGGCCTCTATTGCGAAGAAGGCACCCGTGAGATGGCCCAGTGCGGCGGTGCGCCTTGCTTGACCCTGGCCGACGAATTGGAAGTGAGACCAAGACGACCCGTCTGCCCTAATTGTCCTGCATGGGCACTTCGTTGGTTCAACTTTAGCGAAAAACTTCAATATCGAAACGTATCAAAGAGTAAACAAAAAAAAAAAGTTTTTACGATATTTGAGAAGTTTTTCGAAATATTTTTTTTCCATTTCCAGTTTTTTATTGCGATATTTAGGTTTTGCGCATTTCTAAGTGTACTAGAAACATAGCTTTTGCTCGTCTGTACCATACTGAAGCAGAATGAGTCCAACACCAGCCAAGAATGTTAAAATAATATCTGAACCGAAGTCATTTACCCATGACAATATGTAGAAGCTGCTGATGCTGTGTTTGACAGAGGGGCAGCTGGAAGGAGATACCACAGAAGTATACTCTCCAAAATAAATGCTGTACTTTAGTATTACATTACTTCATAAAACTAATGTAGTTGTTTGTACTATAGTTTTGTTATACAATATGTATTATCTAAAAGTTAGTTTTTATTTTTAATAGGCATGTTACATGTTAAAATTGTGCTGTTTGGAGCATCTAGGTAGCAATTAAATTGATTTAGACTCATTTTAATGGGAGGCGTTGATAAGTTATCTGAGTTAAGAGGTCTGTCACGGAACCAATTAAGCTCGCAAGTTTAGGTACTACTGTAATTATAAAAAAGTTTAAACTTCATTTTTTTCTAATGACAGAGGTGTAATATAAAGGTGTTTGGATTAAAAAAATGCATGTATTTGTCACACAATAAGAAGAAGATAACCACTGTAGTAAAAAAAATAAACAGTACTATCGTGAACCTATCATACACCATCTTACGTACTAAACATGGCTCAAATTTGTTTACACCTTTAGTCAAGGCTGGTTTATGTTTTAAAACCAGTGTTGCACAAAAAAGCCAAAGAAAAAACTATGCTACAAGGGTTCAAACGACTTTACGTTGCATTTATCTGAAAAATTCAAATTCCAAATTACATAACCTTAAGGTTTGTTTGCTGGATCATAAAATGCAGTAACTGTATTTTAATAATCTCTTGTGTTTAGAGATGGGCACCGAATGTGGCACTTTTATATGTGCCGACCAAAGTTTGTCTGGACTACCGGTTGTCTATTCGGGTAAAATCAAACGGTGCCTTTGTTGCATGTAAATTAATGTCCAGTTGCAGACTTGACACTACATAATGATTTGGCCAAGAAACACGCCTGGTGCCGGGTTGGGGGGGCTGCTTGCCTCCCTTGTTGGGGCCCCGGCGGTGCTGCCCGACTGCCCTGCGGGAGTCCCCCTCCTGTGTTTTACTCCGCCCTTATTAATGTATTAATTGTATTTATATATATTCTTTTTTTTTTTTTTTAATTATCTATTTAATACATTTTATTTTGTTAAATTATATATGTGTATATATGGGTGCGCGTGTATGTGTGTGTGTGTACGTTTGTATGTATGTATGGTGGAATCTGTGTGTATGTATGTAGGTACATATGTATCTGTCGCTGCCCCGGTGTGCATTGCTGATCGCAGCGCCGGGCCAGCTGAGATGCCGTGGCATGCCGGCTGTGGGCGCAGTTCCTGGTTGTCGGCCACATGGACTGGGGGGGGGGGGGGGGGGGGTGTCCGGGCCCTCTACTCCTCCTACTTATAGCACACACAGTCACACATATATAAGACTTTGGGGGATTGTCCTGCGGGGAGGCATGGCGGGGAAATGAGGATGCCTCCTATGGGGCTACAGTCCTCCTGTCTTGTCCATCCCTCAATCTTAGCTGCATATTAGACACTTAGGATTTGGGGGGCTCGGCTTGGTTGGGACCCACCATGACCTTGATGTCCCCCAATTTAAATCGCATTATTAGGTCCCACAAGCATACATATCTCCCTCACGCTACAGTACACACATCAATAGGGACTGGAGGTCGGCTGTAATGGCTGACCTCCTAATTTTAACTACACCGTAGGGGCCGTAGTCGCAAATTGGCAGCCACGCTTCCGTCAGTCTACCCTAGGGCAGCTGTGGCTACGAAAGTAGCTTACCACCACCAGGTGTGAATGAATGATGGGTTCTCACTTCTCTGTGAAGCGCTTTGAGTGTCTAGAAAAGCGCTATATAAATCTAATCCATTATTATTATTATTTATTATTACACAGTAGACACTCTGGGGGCCTTGTACACATGCATGGGGGGATTGGGGTTCGGCGCACCCCTCATTGCCTCGTCGGCCGGCGCGGATTGCGGAGACTGCGGTCTGGTGGCCTGCCAGGCTTTTATTCATTTATTATTATTTTTTTTTTTTAAATTTTATTTATTTTTATTTTTATTATTTACTTATTTTATTTTATTTTATATTATTTTATTTTATTATTATTTTTTTTGTAAATTATTATAATTTTTTTAAATCTTATTATTTTTTTTGTGTGTGGCTCACTTCCTGTTGGGTGGGGTCCGTGCCCGTGTGGCCCGACCTTGCGCTGTGGGGTCTCTGTTGGTGACTTGATGTGGTGGCGGCGCGGCCCCCATGTCTGGTCTGGATGCTGTGTCTCGGTTGTTTGGGCGGTGGTGTGTTTGTGCAGGTTTGGGTTGGGGTGGTGGGGTCTTTTGGTGGGGGTGGTGTTGGTGTCTCTTGTTTGCATGTTGGCGTTTGGGCTGACTGGCGGGCTGGCGCTGGCTGGTCTCTCTGATCCTGTTGGCGTGTGGTTGCCGGTCGCAGTTTTTTTTGATCGCTTTGATTTGATTGGGTGGCGCTGGCTGTCTGGGGGTATTGCAGCTGCTGTTTCTGCTGCCGTTTGTTTGTGGTGTGGGCGCCCGTGGCTGCTGGGTATGGTGCAGGGGGGTGGCTGATGCTGTGACTGGTGGCAGCGTGGTGGTTGTCGGGGTTGACGAACTGTGTATATGTATGTATATGTGTGTGTATGTGTATGTATGTATGTATATATATATGTGTATGTGTATGTATATGTATATATGTATATATGTATATATGTGTATGTGTGTGTACGTGTACATGTATATGTGTATGTGTATGTATATAGGTATGTATGTATATTTCTGGGGGTACGCTCTGGGCCTGCCTGTCAGGCCGGGGTCGGCGCCTTAGGCTACTGCATCCGGACTGCGTGTCTGGAGCTCCTGGTTCCCACGGTCCATCCCTTCCGGGTGCCCATCTTGGTTGGGGCCTGCTGGGTCTAGTCCCTGCGTCTACTGTGGTAGCTTGGTGCTGCAAGGTATTCCGAGGTACTGCGAGTCGGCCAGTTGCTGGGGTAGTGACCTTGTGTGTCAGCATGTCTGTGATCTTCTTTTAATTCTTTTTTAAAAAAAATGTATTTATTTATTTATTTGTATTTTTTTAATATATTTTATTAATATTATTTTTTTATTTTTTCCCTCCTTCAGGGGGGGGACTCGGCGGGGTGGTTGCTGGTTGTTCCACCTCCATCGTTGGGGTCCTTGCAGGTGGGGTGGGTGGTTTCCATGGCCCCATGCTGGGTGGTCCTGCGGCGGCCGACTTGGGTGGGGTGGTCGGGGGCTGGCCCCGCCGCGCTCTCCGGGGGTGGGGGGTTGGGCTCGTGGGGGCCCGGTTGCCGGTGGGGCGGGGCGTCCCGCCTTTCTGCCTGTGTGGGGTGTGGTCTCTCGCTGGCTTGGGGTCTGGCTGTCCCCTGCTTTCTCGTGCCTTGTCCTCTGCCGGGTGCGTCTGTCTGCGGCCTGCTGCTGGCCCTTGTGGGCGGCGCAGTGGGCCAGGCTCTGGGGTTCCTGTCGCTGGTCGGCTTGGCTGCGTGGTGGCGTTGGTCCCTGGTTCCCTGGGCACCACACCTACTGTTTGTGGGTTGGGCTCTCAGGGGGGGTGGGGCCGTACTCTGGCTCCCACACACACTGGGAGTCAAATGTATTGTTCATAAAAATTCACGTATACTCACATACATACATACACACATACATAGGTACCTACGCTCCCACATACATATACAAATACAGTACATATTTACATACTCAAAGATCGTACATCCACACGCACAATCATTATACAAACATACACATACACATACTGTACATATACATTCACTGTACAAACACATATACACATACTGTACATATACATTCACTGTACAAACACATATACACATTATGTACATATACAAGTACATATGCATACATACACTCATGCATATAATCACGTTTCATCAAACATATATTAATGTTGTTGCCCTAGGGTAAACTGGGTATAACACATGGCACACTGACAAAGCTTAACCTATTGTTACTATAACAATCTGCAAGGTTAATGTAGGTTGCTTCTCTTTCTCCCCCTCCATTTTTCTGCATTCTATCGTATCTCAAGTTATCATTATGTATATGTATTGTTGCATTTGAACAACTGTATTGTTGATAATAAAGGTAAAGTATTGGTATTGTTCATTATCAATAGCGCTATTTCTATTGGTATTTGTATTGCTCCATTTGTAGTGTAATAATGCTCATTGTCATTTCTATATTATTTTTTATTTTCGCTAACTGCTTATTTGCTATTACTTTTACCATCATATTTGTACATGTCGTATTTGCTGATGTTGCTCTATTGTTGTTGTTGTTGTTATATTTGCTGTTGTTGTTTTTGTCTCTCTGTCTAATCCCCCTCTCGTCCCCACAATTTCCCCCTCTGTCTTCCTTTTTTTCTCTTTCTATCCCCTCCTGCTCCGGCCCGGCTGCACCAAATGATAATATAAATACATTTAATAAAGTCAAATACAAATAAGGCAACAAGAGAAGTTTAATACACTTCTCTTTTGTAAAGTAAATCTGAACAGCCGATATGGGCATCTACATCAACTATATGATTTGCCTGAGAAGCTGGACAGGACAAAAAAAACCCCCAAAAAACAAAAAAAACACAAAAAAACCAAGCAAGCAGTCAAGCAGTTAAGAACTGAATTACCAGACTGCCTGTAAGTAATGTTACAATTTTCCATACCAACACAGCAAGAAGAAGGCATTCATAAGTACAGAAAGGCTCCACTTTTCAAAATGCTCAATGCTAAATTACATTGGATTCGCCATAGACATGCTACTTCAACATCTGTAAAAATCTCTTGTGGATGTACTACCAGTCTGTGGTTGCCAGTGTTCTGTACTACATCGTAGTGTGCTGGGGGGGCAGTACATCTAAGAAGGACAACTCCAGACTGGAGAAACTGATCAGGCAGGCCGGCTCTACAATCAGAATTAAACTGGACTCACTGGTGACAGTGTCAGAGAAGAGGACTGTGGAAAAACTAGTGAGCATCATGGATGATACCAGTCACCCTCTGCATACTGTTATCAGTAGCCAGAGGAGCCTGTTCAGTGCTAGACTAATTCATCCAGAGTGTCATAACATGGACTATGGGACAGCTGGTATGGTGTACGTACACTACTTACATTATTAACACTTTGTAGGGCTCAACAAAAGAAAAGACTGGCACATTCCAAGTAATGGCAAAGACTACTTCCTTCTTTAGGCAAATTGTGTAGTCTATACACTACTAATGTCTTGGAATTGCATGCATAATCTACTATATAATACATTACAGTACTTGATATTTTGTTTTAAACAATTAACATGTATTACCACAGCATAGGCGCCGATCCCGTGGGTGCTTCGGCGCCCGAGCACCCACGGACAATGCTGAGCACCCACGTGGGATTGATGGCAAATTATTTCTCAAGCAAAAACCGCGCATGCTCAGGCCCCTTCTACACTAAGGCTAAGGTTATCCAGGGTAAATCCCACCTAACCTTATCCTTGTCCACACACACACACACACACACACACACACACACACACACACACACACACACACACACACACACACACACACACACACACACACACACACACACACACACACACACACACACACAATGGTCGTTTAAAATCCCCTCCCCCCCTCCGTCAGCCGGCGCAACACGACCTAATACGCATGCGCGGAAAATGCGCACGTCATAGTCACCTGCTTTGCTTTGTGTGTAAGTTCTTAAATTTAACTTATCTGAACAATATCTAGTGTTGTGGTATTTCAATTAACTGTAATCCAGTGTGCTGTGAAGCCCTATTGTAGTGAATCACACCTGAGCCATCATAAATTAATCAAATCTTTAATAAACACGTGAAAGTACACAATGTGACAAAGAACATTTTACAATAATCAATCTCGGGATCTAGATATCTGATCAGAACACTCCTCACTCATTTACCTTCACCTTCATTGTCCATTCATTTTTAGTGACTTTATATACTCAGGACCCAGACGTTGAGTCTGCGGCATACATGGCGGACAATAACTGATACAGTCTGCTTTGCCAGTCCAAAAGCATTCGCCGTTTGCCGTAGTCTTCCCTCGACGGCCAGGTAATACAAAGCACACGCTACTTTTTTATCACATCCACGGGAGCCCGCATTCTCGTTGGCTCTTCTTTGACAAATGGACAAAGTCTTTCCGTAAGTAGAATCAAACCCATACTTGCCAACCCTCCCGGTTTTACCGGGAGACTCCCGGTATTCAGCGCCTCTCCCGATAACCTCCCAGCAGAAATGTTCTCCCGACAAACTCCCGGTATTCAGCCGGAGCTGGAGGCCACGCCCCCTCCAGCTCAATGCGGACCTGAGTGGGGACAGCCTGTTCTCACGTCCGCTTTCCCACAATATAAACAGCTTGCCTGCCCAATGACGTCATAACATCTACGGCTTTTAGAGAGTAGAGTGCACAACTGCGCACACAACAAGGAGACGAAGCAGAAGAACGAGGAAGTTACAGACATGGCGACGCCGTCATAGAGCAAGATGAAGAAATACGCTTGCAAGTTCCAAAACGAATGGAAACAAGAATTTCAGTTCATCCAGGACAGTTCGAAGGGGAGGGGGTATGTTGCCTGTACATTTTGTAGAACAGACTTCTCTTTTGAACACGGAGGCCAAAATGATATACTCATTCATGAACAGAGAGCGAAGCACATGGCGGCGGCAGCGCAGCACCGTTCACAGCCCAGTATTATGGGCCACCTCGCAAAATGTATTATATATATAATAAAATAAATAAATAAATATATATATATATATATATATATATATATATATATATATATATATATATATATATATATATATATATATATATACATAGCTAGAATTCACTGAAAGTCAAGTATTTTATACATCATATATATATATACATATATATATATATATATATATATATATATATATATATATATATATATATATATATATATATATATATATATATATATATATATATGAAATACTTGAGTTGGTGAATTCTAGCTGTAAATATACTCCCCTATTAACCACGCCCTTAACCCCGCCCCCGACCACGCCCCCAAACCCCCACCTCCCGGTATCGGAGGTCTCAAGGTTGGCAAGTATGATCAAAGCTGACCTCGACATTCAAAAGTTCTGTTGCCGTCTGAGAAGTGTTGTATCCGAAATAGCTGCAATCGCGTTCTCTTAAGGTATTCATGTGTGATTTCCACGAGCGTCTGTAGAGACGGAAGGAGAAACACTGGCATGTCTGGATGACTCGCCTCCATATTTCCAGTGGTTAGCTGTGAGTTACGAAATCGCTATATTATGAAGCTGGCTGTGGCGCGTTCTTTCTGGCGTCACTTCCTCTCCGAACTCAGTTTGTAAACGATCGATGAGTCCATACAAAGCTAAGAGCCGGAGATTCAAGAAATACACGGCGCACACAAAAATTGTCCGAGGAGTGGGACCTTAAACGATGGGTAAGTGTGGCTGAAAAGGGGCTTAGGCTAAATAATTATTTGTTTAAGGGGTTTTCAGGCTTAGTGTAGACATAGAAAAGTAGCGTCAGATTTATCGCCTGTCCGAGAACTCACTGGCAGAAATGTAGATCGGTGCCTATGTACCACAGTACTGAACATTTAGTGCTGGTATGGATTCAGATGTACCGGGAATTGGTAACGTATGGATTTTTATGTGAAGGGTACCCATCCCAACTCGTCTCGAATAAAAAACCTAAAAAAAATAATTGTGTTTTAATTTATAGTCTGCATTTTTGTTCCAAATATTTGTTGCAGTGTCTTGAACATGACAACACTTGATCGATCGGGGTGACATAAAATTATAATAGCACCCTTTCTCCTATTTACCAGGAGGAAAATCAAACAGATGCATTTTTGTCCTTGTTTATTTTTCTCATTTTCTTTTAACGCCATGGCCTGACTCCTCAATATTATTAATTGCGATATGACGCCGCCGTGATTTATACATAATATCCCACGGAAAACACTGGCAGGCAGTGTTTTCTCACCAGCACTGAACTGACTGCTTGCAGGATTCGCAGGTGCTTTTCCATCACAGTCAGCAAGGTTAAACTCCAGAGAAATTAAACAAATTGCTCCTCTAATGCCGAATAAAACAAATGGAGAACTTTAGTGCACACGTGAAACCCTCTTGGGTTCTAATTATGTAAAACTATAGACATCAGAAGGCACTGAATTCTTTAATGAGCACTTGAGAGAACAAAGGGAATTTAAGTGCATGTTAATAAGAAAGGCGAGACAATAGGAGGCGGCAAAATGCCACAGAAAGAACCGCAACACATTAAAGCCACTAACTCTATCAAGAAATGAATCTTTCTGGCAGCTAATAGGATCTCCGTACACAACAGAAAATAAATTATGATGAAGTGTTTTCTGCAACCTGCGGCTAATGAACCCCCACGACCACAACTGTGTCTTGTACGGATGCAAAAAGTACCTTCTACAATTCCGATGGCTTCAAATGATGCGTTCCACACCGCCAGTTGGTACGCTGGCTAATTAGCATTGACAAAGACTCCCGTGGGTACAGGCAGGCAGAACGCCACCCAGATAGCACATTTCTGTTGTGGAGCCAAAACAAATTAAACCGTGTGATGTCCTTTAATCCTAACTTCTCGTCTTCTCCACTGAATCATGCCTTAAATGACAAAGTGGTGCTACAGGAATCAGGATGGTGTACAGTAGCCATATGTCTGTGTCATGCTAAATTAGCATGTGCGGTCATGTATTTATATGTCCTTACACTCAAAACACCTGCAATCAAACACATTCATGAAGGCAGGGTTTATTTCAAAACCGTGTAGCTGTGCTGGTTTCATTCAGGTATGTCGAATACATTTGCAAGCAAATGAACTGTAATCTACGTATTCTTGTTAAACTATCCATACCAACTCCAATGCAAATTTGTGCTTACTTTGGGTATTATTCTGTATGTGTGGTGCCCAAGGCCAGCACTGTCCTGCATTTGACTTGAGCCTGCGAGCTTACGTTAGCTATGACGCAATATACTTGCAATGACTGCCTCTTTCGTTTTATGTTTGTCATATTTGTATTTGCCGTGTCTTTTGCCGCATATACCTTATTGGTTACATGACTCAAAATACTGAAATAAATTCAAATGCTATTAATTAGTTTTTGTACAAACCCCTATAAAACCCAATTTCTTGTATGAAAAACTGTACAATAAAGCAGTGATTTTCAACCACTGTGTACCGTGAGATATTGTCTGGTGTGCCGTGGGAGATGACGTAAATTTCACCTAATTGAGTTAAACATTTTTTTCCAAACCAGTAATTATAATCCGCAAATAATGTGCCGTAGTTGAGTGTCTGTGCTGTCTAGAGCACGGCAGAATCCATCCATCCATCTTCTTCCGCTTATCCGAGGTCGGGTCGCGGGGGCAGCAGCCTAAGTAGGGAAGCCCGGACTTCCCTCTCCCCAGCCACTTCGTCCAGCTCCTCCCGGGGGATCTCGAGGCGCTCCCAGGCCAGCCGGGAGAAATAGTCTTCCCAACGTGTCCTGGGTCTTCCCCGTAGTCTCCTACCGGTCGGACGTGCCCGAAACACCTCCCTAAGGTGGTATCCTGACTAGATGCCCGAACCACTTCATCTGGCTCCTCTCGATGTGGAGGAGTAGCGGCTTTACTTTGAGCTCCTCCCGGATGACAGAGCTTCTCACCCTATCTCTAAGGGAGAGCCCCGCCACCCGGCGGAGGAAACTCATTTCGGCCGCTTGTACCCGTGATCTTGTCCTTTCGGTCATGACCCAAAGCTCATGACCATAGGTGAGGATGGGAACGTCCGATGACACAACTACAAAGTCGATCATGAAACTGCGGCCTAGGGTATCCTGGTGCCAAGTGCACATATGGACACCCTTATGTTTGAACATGGTGTTTGTTATTGACAATCTGTGAAGAGCACAAAAGTCCAATAACAAAACACCACTCGGGTTCAGATCCGGTCGGCCATTCTTCCCAATCACGCTTCTCCAGGTTTCACTGTTGTTGCCAACATGAGCGTTGAAGTCCCCCAGTAGGACAAGGGAATCACCTGGGGGAGCACTCTCCAGTACTCCCTCGAGTGAATCCAAAAAGGGTGGGTAAACTGAGCTGCCGTTTGGCGTTTAAGCGCAAACAACAGTCAGGACCCGTCCCCCCACCCGAAGGCGGAGGGAAGCTACCCTCTCGTCCACTGGGTTGAACTCCAACGTGCAGGCTTTGAGCCGGGGGTCAACAAGAATTGCCACACCAGCCCGTCGCCTCTCACTGCCGGCAACGCCAGAGTGGAAGAGAGTCCAGCCCCTCTCAAGAGAACTGGTTCCAGAGCCCTTGCTGTGCGTCGAAGTGAGTCAGACTATTTCTAGCCGGGACTTCTCCACCTCACGCACTAGCTCAGGCTCCTTCCCCCCCAGCGAGGTGACGTTCCACGTCCCAAGAGCTAGCTTATGTAGCCGAGGATCGGACCGCCAAGTGCCCTGCCTTCGGCTGCTGCCCAGCTCACACTGCACCCGACCTCTATGGCCCATGCTATGGGTGGTGAGCCCATTGGAGGGGGGACCCACGTTGCCTCTTCGGGCTGTGCCCGGCCGGGCCCCATGGGGACAGGCCCGGCCACCAGGCGCTCGCCATCGTGCCCCACCTCCGGGCCTGGCTCCAGAGGAGGGCCCCGGTGACCCGCTTCCGGGCGAGGGAAATCTGGGTCCTTTGTTTGTGTTCTTCATACAGGTCTTCGAGCTGCTCTTTGTCTTATCCCTCACCTAGGACCAGTTTGCCTTGGGAGACCCTACCAGGGGGCATAGAAGCCCCCGGACAACGTAGCTCCTAGGATCATTGGGACACGCAAACTCCTCTACCACGTTAAGGTGGCAGCTCAGAGAGGAGGCGCGGCAGAGTAACCGTGGAATTACTCTTCCATATCAGTAGGTGGCAGCAGGTAGCTTATTGCTTCGTGGATGTCGGGAACATGGTTTGTCGTGATCACAATATGCAGACGACGGCGGGAGTCAGAATGCAGGTAAAAAGGCATCAAATGCTTAAACCAAAAATAAACAAAAGGTGAGTGCCGCTAAGAAACGGCATCTAAGTTAGGGATGGCTATGCAAAATTAAACTAAAACTGAACTGGCTGCAACGTAAACAAAAACAGAATGCTGGACGACAGCAAAGACTTACAGCGTGTGGAGCAGCAGACAGCGTCCGCAAAGTACATTCGTACATGACATGACAATCAACAACAAAATAGGAGCGCAAAACAAGAACTAAAACACTACACACAGAAAAACACCAAAAAACTCAAAATAAGACACGTTGTGATGTGGCAGGTCGTGACAGTACACCTACTTTGAGACAAGACCTATAGTGATGCATGGTTGGTTATGGTTTGAATTTATATCCAACAATTGCAAGAACGACTTTTTAGTGTCAATATCGGCTGCTGAGTTAAATGTGTTAATGTTTTCTGCTAGTGGTGTGCCTCTGGATTTTTTCAATGAAAAAAGATGTGCCTTGGCTCAAAAAAGGTTGAAAAACACTGCAATAAAGCATACTACAACTGCAGTCGCCTCCTTTGTTCATCACAGCTAATTAGTTCCATGCCTGACCATGGAAAATTAATATCTGTGAAGTAGGATAATTGTTAATAAATCTAATATTTCTATAATCGAGCTATCCATCCATCCATTTTCTACCGCTTGTCTCTTTTGTGGTAATAAAAAGTAAAAAAAACAAACATTTGTATACTTCCAAATACTTTTTAGACATATTTAGAGCCATCTAAACATGAAATAATACTCATACACCGTACTTTCCGGGCTACTGGTATTGAAGCCGCACCCACCAAATTTGAGAATAGATAAATATTTTACACTTATTAGCCGCACCGTACTAATAAGCCTGCAGATATATTTTGTAAATGTTTATTTACATACCTCAATTCTTTGCAAACGGTGTCTGTAACACATCTGCAAAACGGCTGATCAAACAAAACATAAGTCATCTTCATGGACCCACTAGCTGCGTAAGCTAGCTCTTCAATCCGCTAAACAGACTCAATAACTCCACTGTGACGTTTTGGTGAATTAACAAAACTGAAACAATACACAAAGGAATGCTATAAGACAGACACTTGTAAACATCTTAGCATATTAGCGAATGCTAACAATGCTAGCTTGATTACATTATCATACCATGTACAAAATGCATGAAAGACATCACACAATGTTTAGTTCGTATGAATTGTTTTAGTGTAAAACTTATAAACGTTGCTTGGAATGATGTATGAAGAATCCTTTCATCCTTGCGAGTAGAAACGCTAAAGACAAAAAACGAAAGGGGATATAGGCTACTTACGGTTCAAGGCACAAAACAGGAAGTATATTTTCAACCCGCAGCACCTGCAGTGAACGAACTCGTCCAAAAGATGGTGCCATGGCACAAATCACTACCTGGGAATTGATATTCGTACACAATGGTACAGTACCAGTATTTAGTACTTTTGCGTGTGTGCATGTGATAATGAATGTCAATTGTTAAACAATAAAATATTTTTTTTTGTAAAATTTTAAAATGAGCTGATTATAACTGTGCTGTCCGGTTGTTATATCTTGACTTCTTACACTTCTGAGTTTTATTTGCAATTAGATATAGGAGACTTTGCATGCAGTTGTAATTCCAAGAGTGTATAGGCTATGGTGTGTTGCCTAGCTGGGAAGTAGACTTTCCCATGAAGTTGAATATGCCAGTCTTGTTTTATGTTGAGACCTAAAAGTGTTTTTACTGTAAGTATTGTACTTATTACACACCAGCTGTTTGATTGCAATGTGCATTTTAGTTATAGTTTTCATCAAATTTGTAGTTGATGAAATCACCAATTATCATGCATACATTGAGCTAGCACATTTTGAGTGGAGTCTCACTTTACTTTTGAGCGCTTTCTTGCTTTGTTGGCTTGGAGTATTACCTAAAGGAAGTTTTGCAGAGTCCGCTATGAGTACTGCTTAAGTGCTTGTATCCCTACCAACGGTTTGAGCCGGTGCCCAATCTGCAACCAGATGTGATGGCATGTGTAACAAAGGTCTCGAAATATGGCACCGTGATTCGATATTCGGTAGTACCGACGGAATTTGGTCGGTACATATCGAATTTGGTACCCATCCCTATTTTCAAGCTCACACAATAATTGACAGCATGTCCACAATAGTCACGAGTTGCCATTTATTTAACATGACAAACTAAACTACGTTATACAGTATATAACGCTTACAATAGCTCTAGTTGGCTCAATGCCCCATTTTTACTCTTCACGTTGGAAGCAAAAGGTTTGAGCACCCCTTTTTTATAGTAGTGTCCCCTGAGAAACTGAATAGTATATGCTCACCTTACTCAGATATTGTATAGTACAACTTCTCTCTACAAGAACTGTAAAAACCCTTCCCCCTTACTCTAATAATTTTCACCTGAAAATACATTGAGGTTTTTTTTCCTCCTGAGGGGGGAAAACGAACAATATTTCACCCGATTCTATTCAAATTTTATAGCAGCACCTTTGATATCCAAACGTCCAAAGGAAGTGCAGCCTGGGGGCCGTGATGGACTGTCAGCCCTCCCCTGGGGCAGGAACTGCACTCCTCAGCTCCCCTAATGATGCGCCTGTCTTTGGACGAGAGAAGCCCATGCCATGGCCTATCACTTGAGGGATTAAGCTAAGGGGAGGATTCTAGAACAGAGAGGGACGCAGACAAGGGTGGGCTTCTGTCAAATGAACGATGTCCCTTTTTAGAATTTCAAGCAAGAGAGCTTCGTTCTCTTGACATTTCCTGTAATAAAGCATGACGATTGGGTGTCACTTATACGTAGGGATGCAACAATTAAAATATATCAGTATATATTATATTATATATCCATCCATTCATCCATCCATTTTCTACCGCTTGTCCCATTCGGGGTGCTGGAGCCTATCTATCTATCTATCTATCTATCTATCTATCTATCTATCTATCTATCTATCTATCTATCTATCTATATATATATATATATATATATATATATATATATATATATATATATATATATGTATATATGTATATGTATATACTGTATGTATATATGTATATATGTATATATATATATATATATATATATATATATATATATATATATATATATATATATATATATATATATATATATATATATATATTTATATATGTATATGTATATACTGTATGTATATATGCATATATATATATATATATATATATATATATATATATATATATGTATATGTATATACTGTATGTATATATGTATATATGTATATATATATATATATATATATATATATATATATATATACATATATACATATATACATACAGTATATACATATACATATATATATATATATATATATATATATATATATATATATATATATATATATATATATATATATATATATATATATATATATATATATATATATATATATATATATATATATGCCATTCTACGAGACAAAACAGATGGACATTTTGAAAAGCATGGAGGTCTACAACTTCTTTGTGTGTGGCTGGGTCAAGGAAATTGGTCTCGAGCCTCTCACGGATAAATATGCATCGCTTTCGCTTGGGTAAGGTTTCATTTCATGATTTGACAGCTGCCATGTTTACGAGTAGCGTGTTTACCCTCGTCTTTATCAAAATATAACTATAGATCTCAATGTTTTGTCTGTGCTGAAAGCTTAATTTATGATTTCGGTAAAAACTTAACTCTTGTATATTTCACACACATTTTATTTATTTTATTTAGGCAAACATATGTTTAAGAAACACAAATAATATCAAGATAATACTTAAATGGGAAATAATAACCGTTAAAGGTATATCAAACAAACCTTTAACAAAGTGATCACTGCACACTCTTGCATTCTTTGACTCTGCTCCCTGACTCTGTTGTTTCGTAAAATATTGCACTCTTTCGCCCTTTTTGATTATATCTTGAGGAACTCTGAAGAAAAGTTTATCCTTTTTGGGATTTGAACAATTCGTACAGCCGTAAACAACACAAGCATAGGGCATTGTTTTTTCGAGAAAGGCTAAATAGCACCTCGTACCCATTTAGAACAGAGCTAGCTTGACCTCCACTCATATTTAATGGGCGGAACATGAGCCGGACATGGCGCCAGTAATGATAAGACATAATAACTGAGTTAAATTATGTTAGTGGCAAGTTACTTAATAAAGAATTTAGTTAAATATCAAGGTGTCGTTTACAATCAGTACTTTGGAGCTTTCTTACTTTAGTGTACACAAACAGCAACAGTTACTTCATTCAATGACCCTTTTAACATTACAAATTGCTTTTCAAGGTCCGTGTTGAATACATTATAGGCGTTGTAAGTTACTGTAGCAAGTGTAATACACCAGCATCAAAAACAACCCTACACCATGGGGTCTAATTATGTGCATTTATTAAAAATGAATAAATAGGCACGGATGACGGTTGATGATAGTAACATTTGAGATTGTTACCCACGTGAGTTACATTTTCCCCTAAGGATCAATTAGGCTAATCTTAGTCTTGTGTTAATATCATGATTATTAATTTATGAATTTATTTTTGTTTGTATTTATTTTGTACTTTCATTATAATAGTATTATTTGATTGCTGTTATTTACAACAGTAAAAAAATAACACATCAAAATCTCAAAGGAATGTCAATGTGATTTCATAATTTTTTTGTTGTGAAATGAATCAATCAATAATCATTGTGAAACAGTGATTATTACTCTGACTATAATACTTGCATCCTTATTTATAGGTCACGAAGGCCGGTCATCATTTTTAGAACAATTCTCCTGTCCGTGTCAGAATTAATTAATTGTGCTTGGTTGTCCATTTTGCAATACAACATAGCTGTAATCCAGCTGTTGTCTCAGAGTCAAATTGTAAATATGATTGATCTACAGTGCAGGCCAAAAGTTTGAGCAAACCTTCCATTGCATTGCGTTTTCTTTAATTTCATGACTATTTACATTGTAGATTGTCACTGAAGGCATCAAAACTATGACATTTGTGAACTGAAAACTCTTTCAGGCTACTACCTCTTGAAGCTCATCGAGAGAATGTCAATAGTGTGCAAAACAGTAATCAGAGCAATGGGTGGCTATTTTGAAGAAACTACAATACAAAACATGTTTTCAGTTACTTCACCTTTTTTTGTCAAGTACATAACTCCACATGTGTTCATTCATAGTTTTGATGCCTTTCTGTGACAATCTACAATAGTCGTGAACATAAAGAAAATGCATTGAACGAGAAGGTGTGTCCAAACTTGTGGCCTATACTGTACATCAACAATATGATTTGCCTAAGTAGCATGGACAGGACAAAAAAAAAATGTAAATATGAACACTGGGCCCCATTCAGCATCAAGTTCCTAACTTTTCCTCCTATGTTTCTTCCTAAGTGATTTCCTAAGAGGAGTCCATTCAAATTCATGACGTGTTCTTAAACGGCCAAATTGTTCCCACCTGCTGTTCTTAAATTGCTGAATGCCAAAAGTTTAGCGTGTGCGTGTCTATCCTAATTTGCATATAAACATGCCATTATTTCCCCAATATACATATGTAAACACCCTTAATTCTGTAATTTGCATAGGTAAACACTCTTAATTCCCCATATAAGGGCACAATTCCGGCGGAAAAGCCGAACATCAAACACACAGAGAAAACACAAACAGATTACAAAAGAGAAATTCGTATTATTCCGTGGGGGAAATACATAATATCAAAACGTAAGTTTAAGAAAGGGGGAACCGCTGAGGTAGCCTATAAGCGTTCAAATATATATTTGTCACTTTGGGCAAATAGGTCTACATGGTCGTGAAATATGCGCTCCCTCCCCAGGGCATAATCTGCGGCATCTTTCAGTAGCAGCAAAAGCATTGCCATTGTGTGAGTTGAGTTGCAACAGGGTTTGAGAGGCCTGTTGGTCTTTTAAAGAGTCACCAATCACTAAATCAACGCCCCGATAAGTGATGATTGTGTGTGCGTGCGTGTGTGTGTGCGTCCACGCACACGGTATTTTGAAATGTCTATATATTGCTCATTTTTGCATCTATCTATCTATCTATCTATCTATCTATCTATCTATCTATCTATCTATCTATCTATCTATCTATCTATCTATCTATCTATCTATCTATCTATCTATCTATCTATCTATCTATGATATTAATTTAACATTAGACAATAGAAGTAAGGGAACTTGTCACACTTAAGAACAAATAGGCTACCCCAAGAGTGCTCTGGAGCACTCATAGATTTTGTTCTTATACCTACGAACAAATCCCAGCTAAGAAAACATTGGTGAATACAAAAATCTCCTTAAAAACTTCGTAAGTGGGCCTAAGAAAAATATGTGTTCTTAAGAACGGTTGCTGAATGGGGCCATTGTCTGGGTATCATCACTGTGTACACATTATATCCTCTCCTCTCCTACTGAATGACGGCACACACAGCCCTAAATCATCCAATCGATGAGGTGGCATTAACCCCCCCCCCCCCCCCCCCAAAAAAAAAAAAAACGTCCTTGATTTACTCTTTTACTCACTCACACCTCTCGCGTACGTCTAAATATCCCAGGGTTTATTCCTGTCTTGCAGTTGTGAGTATAGATTGTTTCAAGCGCTCCTGGAAGCCAATTTAGACTGAATGCTCCTATAATCTTGCAATTTGACTCGCTGGGGGGAATGTTGTTCATCCAGCATGAATAGAATTACACACATCGTGGATGTCAGGGGCAGCCTTAGGAGTCCTCCTTCGTTGGTACTTCTGTGAAATGACTTCAATACGTTAGGGAGTGCATGTGAAGTCGGGCACTGGTGAAGAGAAGGTACACCCTATTTTGAATATCTTGTTATTTTGGCCACTATCTGGATAAGAGGATGCTTGTTTCGTCTGTGGCAAGGATTAACAGCAGCCCACGCTGTCGAGGATGGATCAAGCACGTTTTTAAATTATTTTTTGTTTTCTTCCATGCCCACTGCTAACCGAGTACAATTTTCTCCGCTCCAAAACTCTGAGGGATCCGCCACAGACCAAGTGGTTTGTTTGATTTAGGACATGTTTTCTTAAGGTTCATAATCCCTCTGTACTCCTGCATATGCCGCTTTAAAGGAGCCCTACATAGCCCAGTCATAGCCCAAAAGTTTTATCTCCAAGGGCCAAAGTAAAAATGTGCCAAATGGGCAGACACCATCCATTCATCCATCTTCTTCCGCTTATCCGAGGTCGGGTCGCGGGGGCAGCAGCCTAAGCAGGGAAGCCCAGACTTACCTCTCCCCAGCCACTCTGTCCAGCTCTTCCCGAGGGATCCCAATGCGTTCCCAGGCCAGCCGGGAGACAAAGTCTTCCCAACGTGTCCTGGGTCTTCCCCGTGGCCTCTTACCGGTCGGACGTGCCCTGGCTCCTCTCAATGTGGAGGAGTAGCGGCTTTACTTTGAGCTCTTCCCGGATGGCAGAGCTTCTCACCCTATCTCTAAGGGAGAGCCCCGCCACCCGGCGGAGGAAACTCATTTTGGCCGCTTGTACCCGTGATCTTGTCCTTTTGGTCATAACCCAAAGCTCGTGACCATAGGTGAGGATGGGAACGTAGATCGACCGGTAAATTTAGAGCTTTGCCTTCCGGCTCAGCTCCTTCTTCACCACAACGGATCGATACAGCGTCCGCATTACTGAAGACGCCGCACCGATCCGCCTGTCGAACTCATGATCCACTCCTGTGGTTACCGAATCTGCCCCCCTCTCCTTCGTGGAGAGGCGGGCAGAGCAGAAGAGAGACGGCATATCAACTGGTCTTACTTCACTAACTGCTTCTTTGCTATCACTTTTCGTATCATAATTGTACATATCATATTTGCTGATGCTGTTCTGTTGTTGTTGTAGTTGTGTGGCTGTTAATGTTATTGCTGTGTGTGTTGTTGTTGTCGTCTCTCTGACTTAGCCCCCTCTTGTCCCCGCAATGTCCCCCTCTGTCTTCCTTTTTTTCTTTTTCTATCCCGTCCTGCTCCGGTCCGGCAGCGCCAAACATCCATTGAATAAAGTCAGATACAAACAAGGCAACGAGAGAGGTATCCCACAGTTCTCTTTTATAAAGTAAATATGGTCATCTACATCCACAATATGAGTGCCAGTGAAAGTGATACAGACCCCATCATGCCATGAAAGAGGTGTCATTTACCTAGATGTAAGTCAATCATCCCAAAAGTTATGAAAATATTTTATGAAGATTAAAAAAGTTACTCCGGTCTACTTTAAGCTTATGAGTTTTTATGCAGTAAGTTGAATAATGCGGACATGTTTGTTGCTGGAGACTTTGTATGTGTAAGTAGTATCCAACAATACTTATAACACATGTGCTGTTTTAGACTGTAATATTAGTCCATGATTAGGAATGTGTACAGAGTAGGTTTGTCCCAATACCAATATGTTGGTACAATTACCAAAATGTATTTTGATACTTTTTGATACTTTTCAAAATAAAGGCAACCACAAAAATGTAATGATTGTCTTTTTTTAACAGAAAATCCTGTGATACATTAAACTTATGTGTCTTATTGTAATCAAATAAGAATTTTGTAATAAAATTAGACAGTGAACATTCTAGATAACTACTCTTTTAGTAGTACGTAAGCAAACAAAGGCTCCTAACATGGCTGCTTATGTATGCAGTAACTTATTGTGTCATTTCTCATTCTATTGTTTTGTCAAAATTATGAGGAAACGCAGTAGAAAATGGATTACTAATCTACTTGTTAATTTACTGTTAATATCTTCTTGCTTTCTGTTTTGAATATGTTCTATCTACAATTCTGTTAAAATGTAATAAGCACTTATTCCTTTGTTGTTTGGGTACTTTGCATTAGTTTTAGGTAATACTACACATTTTGGTATCAATCAAATACCAAGGAGTTACAGGATCATATATTGGTCATAATTAAAGTTCTCCTGTGTCCTAGGACATATTTCCAGACTTTATAAACGATATTGTAGTGGAATTTCTGCCCTTTTTACCTTTTCTTTTTTGTTGTTTGATTGATGTATAAACTGGAAGGAGAAGATTGCCAAGTATGTAGACGTGTCTGCCAAAGAGGAAAGAGCGAGGTCGGAATGCATTAGGGAGGAGATGGCAGGGGGGGTCGCCCTGACATTGTACAAGATATCTTGATTGTTTGTTATGGCGAAGGGATCCAAGAATGTTGCAGAGTAAGCGGATCCAAACATATAAATAACCAAGTTAGACCAAGTCTGGGGGCTTTTTCTTTTTTTCCTGCTCAGGGGCGCATCATCCAACGTCTATAAGAGACCACCGTGGTTTCTCCGGAGAAACTGTCTGTGTGCATGGCAATTCAATCCAACCTTGTACCATTTGATTATGAGTAAATAAAACTCTTGTGAACTTTTGTTCTTGTGTAAGATTTGGACTTTCGACTACATACAATAGGCGTCACGAACAGCTGGGGTTAGAACGCTGCGGTCAACATCGGGTTTCCGGGTCTCTCAAGGCAGACAGAGTTGCACTGCGCGCATCTAAAGGTAAGCAATTTTGCTTAATGTGTAAACCCTGTCTGTCTGGAGATGGTCGGGACTGGTGAGACTAATTGCTGAACATATTTTTGATAAAAAATGAGTTTGGTCAAGTTCTCCCAAAAACAACCTGGGGTGGTTGGCTTGGGTTGCTATATATGTGATTATATTGTCTGTGTGTTTGCTTAAACATTAACATTTATTATCTGTGAATAAAGAAAACTTGTGATTCTTTGTTTTAATAAAAGGGTAACTGTTAATAGAATTGTGATAATACGGTGGATGAGGAGTTTTTTTAGCACAGACTATTTGAGGCAAATACATTTTTTCACCTCTTCTTCTTCTTCTGCAAGTACACCAGTACTATTTGTACTGGTGTACAACCTAGTTAGTTAGAGTGTCTGCCCTGAGATCGGTAGGTTGTGAGTTAAAATCCCGGCCGAGTCATACCAAAGACTATACATTTGGGACCCATTACCTCCCTGCTTGGCACTCAGCATCAAAGGTTGGATTTGGGGGTTTAAATCACCAAAAATGATTCCCGGGCGCGGCCACAGCTGCTGCCCACTGCTCCCCTCACCTCCCAGGGGGTGATCAAGAGTGATGGGTCAAATGCAGAGAATAATTTCGCCACACCTAGTGTGTGTGTGACAATCATTGGTACTTTAACTTTAGCCGTTTGGATACAGCTAAAGTAAGGGCATTAACTAGCTGGGTGGTACATTTGACTATACAAAAAAAATGTTGAGAAGTCTGTGAAAGTGCGACACATCTGTTTTGGTGGAGCTGCAGCCGGTAAAGGCCCCATTTTAGTGACCTCTTAGTGACTCCGGTAAAGGAGATCGACTGAGCTGATATTTGTCACAACGTTTGATCTGTGTGCTGCAGTTAAACGGATGGAGATCGGGCTCCATACAGTTGAGCTTTGGTGAAACTGTTTTGGAACTGACCATACATGATGGCTGTAGATTTGTCGGCTGATTACCAGTGATTCTACGGCGCCTTTAGGCTGGTTTCCGTGTTGGTCGGTGTGTTTAACGTAGGGTCTGCTCCGCTTGGCGGGTTCTTCGCCGTCTATGAGTAGAAGTGGCCTGCGTTCAAGATATAAGACGGCCGTTCCACAAAAAGCACGCGTGTATAATTGTTATTAGTGTCCGGACTGGGGTGGGTTCTATTTTGTTAATGTGTGTGTGTATTGGTGAATGTTAAAGTGTGTTGGATGTGGAGTGATTCAGTTTTATTGTTGGTAAATTCGTATATGCGTATTTTAATAACAGTAGTGTATGCAGACCTGCGGGTCTGATCTCTTTTTCATTCTCCCTCTCCCGAAAGTTAATCATTACCCCCCCCCCACATTCCCTGCTAGTCTGTGAAGTTTTGGAAAGTGTCCAAACTTTTTGTGTATGAGAAGAGAGATGAAGTTTATGTTCGGAAATCATATGAGTGAATGATAAATGTTGTTTATTATTATTAAGTTTTGATATAATACAGCTGTGCTTCTGGGTGAGAAAAATAGTTGACTGTTGAGGTTGTCTGTAACTGTGTGAGTGTAATTGCGATATTATAGTTTTGTAAGAAAGTGTCTGAGATTTTGATTACACAAAAAGGCTCTGTCTTTGTTATTTTTTTTTGCGCGTGTGACGCAGTAATACATTGAGGTGCTGTGAGAGATCAGACAGAGCTGTTTGATTCCCACCCTCCCTCACTTCCCCAACATATTTTTGTTTAATGCAAGTTCAAAGTTCGGAATAACATACGGCAGGAAATGAAATATGAGAGGAGGCTCTTTTAGGAGACATTTGAGATAAGAGGTGTGTCTTGGTGACGAGGTTGTGTGACGTGCTGCACATTAGACGTGAGCCGGAGAGGTGTGTCACTGTTAGCTTAGCATAGCATAGTTTAGCATAAATTAGATTAGCATAGGATTAGTTTAGCATTGAGCTATTTTAGCTAAAATTAGCTTACTTAGGCCTGGCATTTAGCTTGGCATTACTAAGTGTGAGTGGCAGCTGTTCTCAGTCGGAAGAGTGTGCTGACAGTTTGTTTGTGTTTGCTAATTTCAGTAAAATAAAAGCTAAATTAATAAATAAACATTTAAATATTAATAAATGCATTTGGGTTGTGGGACATTGAAGCACAGTTTGATTCATCATTCATTTATTTTTATGTTTTTAGTAAACTGTTTTGCACAGGCTTGATGCTCTGCTGATCCAGACAGTTTCTGTGTAGGAGTGTGCCTGTGAAACCTGCCTGATTAAAAAAAAATAAAAAAAATAAAGGGGGGTTTTGAAGTTAAGACACAACCACACACACATCATAGGTAAGAACACATCAGTGGTGTGCCGTCACTAGAGGCAGGGGAGGCGGGGCCTCACCTGCCGTCATGGAAAGAAAAAAAATTAAAAAATAAAAAAATAATTAAATTGTTATATGTATCCAGTGATTATACTGAAGTTATTTTCCATTTAACTTCACCAGTTTTAGATTATTTTTATTTTTATTTTCACATTTGCCATTCAAATACTGAGAAGAGACGGTGCGGTGATCAGCAGCCAGATGAGGCACGTCACTGATTTGTGCCTCAACATGGATTGTGCACAATGACTCGGCTAACTGAGGAGCTGCTGTGCAGTGAGACTGTATTGCTATATGAATTATATCAGCTAACTAAACTATGGCATAGTTTAATTAGCTGAGGTAGATAATGTACAGTGTATTCTGTCAAAAACAGTATGTGTGTAACGTATTTCTTGTGCTGAGCAATCATAAATCTGCTGCAAAAGACGTACTGGTTAGGCTCGCAGTAATCCGGCCTCCTGGTGGTAGAGGGCGGTAGTGATCCCAGAGATCATTCCTCGGCCGCAGAAGAAAAAAAAAAAAAGAAAAAAAGTTTGCAAGCGATTATTTATTTCCTCTAGCCTGGACTTTTATTAAAAACATGGAGGATTACATATGTAAAATAAAACAGTTTTCTAAACTGGACTTTCAATCGAAGCAGGAGGTAGTAATTAAAGGTAGACCAACGCCGGAGCTAAAAGGTTTGCTTTTGACTTCGGGACAGAAGACCCGTTCTTTTCAAACGGCGTGGTACACACGCAAAGGCTGGCCAGCAAGAAAGGTAAGACCATAATAATGTTTTTTTTTAATTAAATGTGCTTTTTTGTGTGCTACAGTTGTGTAAAGAATGCTGGTATGAGCTTTTAAACATAACCCGTTAACTGCTGCCAATCACATGGTGAATAAGATACTATTTAGGGTTCATATGTTTGTAAATATGACTGTGATGATGCAGTG
Organism: Entelurus aequoreus; assembly: GCF_033978785.1. Taxonomy (NCBI): domain Eukaryota; kingdom Metazoa; phylum Chordata; class Actinopteri; order Syngnathiformes; family Syngnathidae; genus Entelurus; species Entelurus aequoreus. The sequence continues at coordinate 24,067,625 of NC_084745.1, forward strand.
CCTCCCCAGACATTAACCTCACCGCACGCCACTGGAACACATTGTAGCTTTGAATTAATATTTATATAGAAAATAAATTAAATAAAGTTAAATAAGTAAAATAAGCAAATAAATAATAACTAACATTTTGATTACTAAAAAATAAAATAAAAAAATATATAAAATTAATTAATTATATAAAATTAAATTTAAATTTGATAAAGGTAAATTGATAATTGAAATATATTGACATTTTAATTATATTAAGAATAATCACAATAAAATACAATTTTAATTTATATTCTAAAATATTTTGTAACTTTTATCTGTGTAACTGGTATTGATCATATATTGTCAACGTTTATAGTCACACCTGTGTTAATCATGGAGTCTGAGTCGCAGGTTTGGTCAGCAGTTGGGGTCCTCAGTAAACTGAAGCCACTGTTAGCCGATGAAATAAAAATATTTTCACAGAAATGGAACAAGCCGACACAAAGCTTTCTGTCACCCTGGCCGGTGGATGGGACTTTTGACACAAGCCAGTGTAGAGATATGGGAGTTTTGACAAACAATTACAAGGCAAAGGACAAAAAACCTAAACGCATTCAGAAACGTGACAGAGAGTTAGCTGTTCTGCAGTTGTTTTACAATCAAGGGAAAAAGCTGAGGGAGGCAACAAAGAATAATGTCAGGCAAATGGTCCAAGGGAAGAAGGAAGGCACATCAAAGAAGGTGTCTCTTTCCCCCAACTCCTCTCAGATGCCAGTGTGTTCAGTGACCGAAAAAAAAAGGAAAACATGAAGAACTCACGCACCTGCCATGGGAGGAAGTAGGAAAAAAGAGCAGACTCACCAGTGGCTTCACCAAAGCGGTCAAGTGGAGTCTACACCGGGCTGAGGCAGGAGAAAATGAACAGGAGGAAGAAGATGAGGAAGCAAAAGAAGAGGAGGCCGATGACGGGGCAACACGAGGTAATGATACAGACCTTGCAGACCTGGCGAACGTAAAATTCTCTCAGCTGCCTCCACCCACCCCAAGACATTCAGGGGCAAGCATGGAGGAAGGAGAGATGAAACCAAGGATGACCGGAGGGGACCGCATGGGTAGAGCTATACTCAAGCATCAGGACCAGTTGGAGGCTCATCCAGGATTTGCAGCATCTACGCCCCCTGGTGGTGATGAAGTTGTGGAAGAATGAGGACAAGTGAATGGTGAAATCAGATTAGTGGCACAGGGACCACCTGCCACCTCAACAGTGCTGGAAGGATCAACACATTCAGCGTACCCCCTGCTGGCCAAAGGTCCAGATCTGCAATACGTCCCCTGTGCAACAATGGATCTAGAAGGATTAATCCAAAGACCTTCCTGCATCCATGTTGGAGCAGGCAAATGGATAGCTGCATTTGAAGAAGAGACAATTGCTACCATTCTGGTGATGGGAGATCTTAAAGCCATCTGGGAAAAAAAACTGTTGGGAAGAATGAGATGGAAGAAATCCTACATGATGGTGACATCTTCAACAGATACCGCAACGTGATGTGGACAGCACTGAGACAAGGATATCCAGCCAGAATACAGCCTGACAGCATCGTTGTTTCACCCATCAAAGATGGTGAGAGCCCGCAGGCTTGTGTGCACAACACCAGAAAAGAGTGGATCAGATCAATTGGTGCACAGCCATACCGAGATGCCTTCCACAACGTGGCTCTCAGGAAGATAATAGCCGATGGACTGCCGGTGGTAGCTCAAAGCAGACTGCATGATGCTGTGGGACTGTACACCATGACATTCGGGCAGTTTACAGATCATGTGGTGGATGGTGTTACAAAGACAAGAACCAAGATCTTCCAACAAAAGCAGGCTGATGAGGAAGCTGTGAGAAAACTGACACAGCAACAGCTGACTGAGGAAAAGAGAAAGATGCAAGCGGTTATGTCACCAGCGGATCCAACACCATTTGCTCCAGTACCTGCACCTATAACTGCCCCCCAGGTGATATATATATACAGCCGCAGGGCTGGGGAGGAGGTCCAGTGATGGGACGAGGCAGAGGAATGACAGGAGAAAGGATGGATAATCGCAGGTGGGGAAAAAGTGAAATGCTTCAACTGTGGAAGGATTGGTCACATGCGCAGTGCCTGCATATTTCCCCCTGGTCAGACCATGATGCCCAGGTTCGACCAAAACATACAGGGGCTGAACAGGGCGGGCCGAGGTGTCCGGGGGCCGGTGAACCCCTGGCAGGGGCCGCCTACTGGCTACTAGGGGGGCCTTGGGGATCCAGAGGGAGGTCATCAGCTGGCTGTTACATCACGCCCTGATGAGGAACCAATTCTGCAGGTTGAACTAGCGGGAAGGCCGGTAAAGTGGAGACGGCGTGGCGAAGTTGGTAGAGTGGCCGTGCCAGCAATCGGAGGGTTGCTGGTTACTGGGGTTCAATCCCCACCTTCTACCATCCTAGTCACATCCGTTGTGTCCTTGGGCAAGACACTTCACCCTTGCTCCTGATGGCTGCTGGTTAGTGCCTTGCATGGCAGCTCCCGCCATCAGTGTGTGAATGTGTGTGTGAATGGGTGAATGTAGAAATACTGTCAAAGCACTTTGAGTACCTTGAAGGTTGAAAAGCGCTATACAAGTATAACCCATTTATCATTATTTATTATTAAAGATGATGGCGGATATGGGTGCTACATACACTTGTGTGGGACAGGCTGACTCGAAAAACCTCCCAAGATCCGGACAGTATGTTCAAAAAGTTGGATTCTCAGGGACTAAGCAGCTGATATCTACTTCTGAGCCAGTCCCCCTGCAGTTTCAAGGAAAAACAATTGAACTGCCTGTGTTATTATCTGACCAAACGCCTGTGAATCTCCTTGGAAGAGACGCAATGTGTAAATTACAATGTGGTATCCTGTGCACCCCGGCTGGGATAATTGTGGAAACAGGACACCTCCAAATGATGTTGAGAGAAGAGGAAGAGATGGTGTTTTGGCTTGGAGAGCTGAGTGACACTTTTCTGAATCTAGCCAATGTGTGGATGAACTTTATCATAACAAACTTGCCGAAGACCGAGCCTCCATCATGGCCACCACATTGTCCTCTTCAGTTTTTCAAAGATGGGTCTGAAGCTCAACCAGACCAGTGGACCAAAGAACAGCCTGAAAAAATCAAGGTTCAATCAGCTTCCATAATATTAGGGAAACAGGGAGCTGCAATGGAGGTAGTAGAAAATACATATTTAGCCAAAGATTTTAAAATCAAAAACAGTCTTCCACATGTAACTTTGCTGGTGAATGCAGGCTATGGGCCAAAGCATTTGGGGCCGATGGTCCTTGAGGCGAAAAGTGTTAATTACATCACCACTGAAGACAAGAATATTTGGATAAGTGAGGATAAATCTTTTGTCAAAATATCAATTCCTGCATCGGGCTGGGCTCAGCCACAAGCAGTTCGGCTTCCACATCAACTGGAGTGCTATGTTCAGCACTCAGATCTGAAAAAAGAAATGATGGATGCAGTGCCAACCAACTTGTGGGCAAAACGTGATACTGATGTGGGGATGATTAAATCGAGCTCAACCCGTGGATTTCAAGCTAAAACCAGGGTGTAAACCACCTTGGAAACCTCAATATCCTCTTAAACCTGAGGCTGAGGCAGGAATTAAGCAAACCATAACAGGTCTGTTGAAGGCTGGAGTGTTGTTGGTTGAGCCAAACCCATGCAGTAACACACCAATTTTGCCAGTGCTAAAAGCAGATAAAAGTAAACATCGGTTGGTACATTATTTGCGTGCATTGAACGAGGTAATTGAGGACTGTGAGCTAATGTTCCAAATCCACTACAATATAAAAAATGGCAAAATATCTTGTCATAATAAAGAATAACAATGTAATCCTTGTAGAATCGACTGGATACAGTTCTTGTACTTTGTATTTTTACAGTCGATGTATGTATAGATCCACTCATGTGTTTACATTGAAGAGTGCTAGCTTGCTGTTAACGGTTAGCTATTGTATCCTCCTACAGCTGTTTGTATAGTGAAGTATGTTTAGCTATTCCTTGTCCTGCAGAGATGATATTTGCCAGAAACTTACTTTATTGGTTACCATGGAGGAAATAAATAGTGATTTAGAAGTAGCTAAAACACTGCCGGCTGTAGATGGAAGTTAGCCGCTAGAAAGCAATGTTTTAAAGCACCTATTTAAAGCTTCACATTTATAGTTTGATTTTAAGCCAAAATTCATCCATTTTGCCTCGTGTCTTGACACTGTGTCTGTTTGTATGTACTCCGTACTTGTGCGTTGCCGAACATGCACCTATGTTCCAGATGGCGCATCACAATGTCTGTAAAAAAACAAAAAAAACGATTAAATAAATGAATATATATATGTACACTACCGTTCAAAAGTTTGGGGTCACCCAAACAATTTTGTGGAATAGCCTTCATTCCTAAGAACACGAATAGACTGTCGAGTTTCAGATGAAAGTTCTCTTTTTCTGGCCATTTTGAGTGTTTAATTGACCCCACAAATGTGATGCTCCAGAAACTCAATCTGCTCAAAGGAAGGTCAGTTTAGTAGCTTCTGTAACGAGCTAAACTGTTTTCAGATGTGTGAACATGATTGCACAAGGGTTTTCTAATCATCAATTAGCCTTTTGAGCCAATGAGCAAACACATTGTACCATTAGAACACTGGAGTGATAGTTGCTGGAAATGGGCCTCTATACACCTATGTAGATATTGCACCAAAAACCAGACATTTGCAGCTAGAATAGTCATTTACCACATTAGCAATGTATAGAGTGTATTTCTTTAAAGTTAAGACTAGTTTAAAGTTATCTTCATTGAAAAGTACAGTGCTTTTCCTTCAAAAATAAGGGCATTTCAATGTGACCCCAAACTTTTGAACGGTAGTGTGTATATATATATATATATATATATATATATATATATATATATATATATATATATATATATATATATATATATATATATATATATATATATATATATATATCCATCCATCCATCCATTTTATACCGCTTGTCCCTTTTGGGGTCGCGGGGGGTGCAGCTGAGATAGTTATTTTATATATACCTTTATATATATATATATATATATATATATATATATATATATATATATATATATATATATATATATATATATATATATATATATATATATATATTACCTGTATTTTTCAGAGACAGTATAGTACCGTTTTTAATTCATTAGTATCACGGTACTTTATCAGTACAGGTATACTGTACAACCCGAATACAGAGTACTGGTACATGGGAAGATTCTGGACTAACGATACTGCTATTGGTTTTTAATTGTTCCAACTGACCGAAATTATTATGACACGCTGTAAGCAAACGCTTTCATTCTGTTATGTTTACAGGAGGGAGTTGTGACGGCACAGGACCACAAGGGGGAAATATTGCTCTATGTATTTATTATATATATAGACAATATAATATAATAAATAAAGAACAAAATATTTAATTAAACAAAGGAATAGAGTGTGACTAATTCAAAAGTGTGTGTGTGAGGCTATGTGTGTGATTAGCTGTAGTGTTTTACCAAATGTTGAACGAGGAGAAGGATCAAGGCAGGAAGGCAGTCCGTGAGCAGGCGAAGATAGTCAGGGAGAATGGCGAGGCGTCAGAGGTCCGTGTCCAAGCGGAGATCGACGATGAAGGGAGGCAATCCAGAAACCAGAGGGGAACAACAGGGGATCACAGGAGAAACTCGGGAAAGCACTGCGGGAGGACAACACGGACATCAGACACGGAAACAAGGAAGTCAAAGGGGGAGAGCGAGTACACAGGATAGAAGCCAGACAAGGGCTGCTTACTAGAGTACAGAAGACTAAGTTTCGGCTAGGATCCTTAGGTCTGCTGGTCTAAATACAGCACCCCCTCATCAGTCCCAGGTGTGTTGATTGCTGATCGCCCACAGCCTTGCCGGCATGTGGGCGTGATTCGGCCAGCGCGAGCTGGGGCGTGTCTCGGCGCGCTGCAAACGGAGGTGCTGGCAGGCCAAGCTGCCGGAGAAAAGCGGGTTTTAGCCCGTGCTGTGACACATTCAGTTCAGCTACCACTGCTACACATTAAAATCAGCTTTGACAAGTAAGGGAGCAACACCACACAAAAGTTTGTAACACAACAATATTTCCTCCTCAAAAGTTCCCCAAAGTCACACGCTGTGTCAGTTCAAAGTGAACCCCCTTACTCACGATGAGTCAAGACCACATTTTATCAATAGCGATAGCGTGCCATTAATCCAGAGGCCAATATTAATCCACTAATTAAACATTGAGGTAATATAATGATTCATAAAGTTGCTTTGAAGCAAGATAGCATCCACTGAGACTGACAGGTCTCTGGTTGCTGTGTGACGTCACTCCATTGCACAGTGTTTGCGTGTCATTAAAAGACATATTGCATAAATGTGTTTTAGTTTGTTCTCTCTCTTGACTACAAACTGGACAATTGAGCATTATACTGGCTCACTGAGTCTTTTTCTTTACAAAACCCAAAACCAGTGAAGTTGGCACGTTGTGTAAATCGCAAATAAAAACATATATTATATATTCAATTGAACACTGCAAAGACAAGATATTTAATGTTCAACCGAGAAACTTTAGTTCCCAAAACAGTAAACGTTTGGGAACTGAGGGGACCAATTTTTGAAGCTTTTCAGGTGGAATTCCTTCCCATTTTTGCTTGATGCATAGCTTAAGTTGTTCAGCAGTTGTCCGTTGTCGTATTTTATGTTCATAATGCGCCACACATTTTCAACGGGAGACAGACTACAGGCAGGCCAGTCTACAAAACCCAAAACCAGTGAAGTTGGCACGTTGTGTAATTTGTAAATAAAAACAGATTACATCCATCCATCCATCCATCTTCAACCGCTTATCCGGAATCGGGTCGCGGGGACAACAGTTCCAGCAGAGACCCCCAGACTTCCCTCTCCAGAGCAACATTAGCAACTTCCTCCTGGGGAATCCCGAAGCGTTCCCTGGCCAGAGAGGAGATGTAATCCCCCCATCTGGTCCTTGGCCTGCCGCGTGTGGTCTCCTCCCAGTGGGACGTGCAACGAGGACATCCCTAGGGAGACGCTCGTGAGGCATCCGCACGAGATGCCCGAACCACCTAAGCTGGCTCCTTTCCAAGCGAAGGAGCAGCGACTCTACTCCGAGTCTCTCTCGGGTGACTGAACTTCTCACCCTATCTCTAAGGGAGATGCCAGCCACCCTTCTGAGGAAACTCATTTCGGCCGCTTGTATCCGCTACCTTATTATTTCGGTCATGACCCACACAGATTACAATGATTTGCAAATCCTTTTCAACCTATATCCAATTGAATACACTGCAAAGACAATATATTTAATGTTCGAACTGAGAAACTAGATTTTTTTTTGTTGCAAATAATAATTAACTTAGAATTTAGTGGCAACATCACATTGCAAAAAAGTTGGCACATGGGCATTTTTACCACTATGTTACATGGCCTTTCCTTTTAACAACACTCAGTAAACGTTTGGGAACTGAGGAGACCCACTTTTGAAGCTTTGCAGGTGGAATTATTTCCCATTCTTGCTTGATGTACAGCTTAAGTTGTTCCACAGTCCGGGGTCTCCGGACTCCCATTTTAAATGGGAGACAGGTCTAGATTACAGGCAGGCCAGTTAGTATCCACACTCTTTTACTATGAAGCCACGCTGTTGTAACACGTGGCTTGGCATTGTCTTGCTGAAATAAGCAGGGGTGTCCATGATAACGTTGCTTGGATGGCAACATATGTTGCTCCAAAACCTGTATGTACCTTTCAGCATTAATGGTGCCTTCACAGATGTGTAAGTTACCCATGTCTTGGGCACTAATACACCCTCATACCATCACAGATGCTGACTTTTCAACTTTGCGCCTATAACAGTCTGTATGTTTTTTTTCCTCTTTGGTCTGGAGGACACGACGTCCACAGTTTCCAAAAACAATTTGAAATGTGGACTCGTCAGAGCACAGAACCCTTTCCCACTTTGCATCAGTCCATTTATATGAGCTCGAGCCCCGCAAAGCCGCCAGCGTTTCTGGGTGTTGTTGATAAATGGCTTTGGCTTTGCATAGTAGAGTTTTAACTTGCACTTACAGATGTAGCGACAAACTGTAGTTACGGACAGTGGTTTTCTGAAGTGTTCCTGAGCCCATGTGGTGATATCCTTTACACACTGATGTCGGTTTTTGATGCAGTACCGCCTAAGGGATCGAAGGTCCGTAGTATCATCGCTTACGTGCAGGGATTTCTCCAGATTCTCTGAACCTTTTGATGATATTAAGGACTGTATATGGTAAAATCCCTAAATTCCTTGCAATAGATCATTGAGAAATGTTGTTCTTAAACTGTTTGACAATTTGCTCAGGCATTTGTTGACAAAGTGGTGACACTCGCCCCATCCTTGTTTGTGAAAGACTGAGCATTTCATTGAAGCTGCTTTTTATACCCAATCATGGCACCCACCTGTTCCCAATTAGCCTGTTCACCTGTGGGATGTTCCAAATAAGTGTTTGATGAGCATTCCTCAACTTTCTCAGTCTGTTTTGCCACTTGTGCCAGCTTTTTTGAAACATGTTGCAGGCATCAAATTCCAAATGAGCTAATATTTACAACAAACAACAAAGTTTCTCAGTTCGAACAATTAATATCTTGTCTTTGTAGTCTATTCAATTGACTATAGGTTGAAAAGGATTTGCAAATCAATGTATTCAGTTTTTATTTACGATTTACACAACGTGCCAACTTCACTGGTTTTGGGTTTTGTATATAGTACACACTACACACACACATACATCGGTAGCTGTTAACACTAAGTGTGGCTTCCCGTCCGTCACTCAACTACATCCGTGTGCAACATAAACACATATAACAATTCCTATTGTAACAAAATGCACACCCACCTTACATGCTAACTGTATGTATTGATTTATATGATATATTTTATATTATATATAATGTAAAAGATCTGTGTTTTGCACCTGCATGCCATACATAAATATTTCCAGGTGAGTGTAATTGTAATGTATGGAAACAGAGCGAGGGTCTGTGGGGTCTTTACAAGAAGATGATATAACTGCATTTTACCTTACACTGCACACATAGTTGACTCCTTTAAGACCTAAAAAATAGCTGTTGATAAAAGACTTCCCTGCTCTGAGATGTTAAAGTGCATCATGTTGGCGATGTTCAACCTCTCGTGCTAATATAAATGCTATTTATAATGCATTTTTTCACATCTTTATTTCCATCAAATTACATATAGCACCGATAAGAGTACAGATAAATACAGGGATCGATAAGGGTATCATATTGATACAATCTTAGCGATTTTCATCCTTATTGATGATTATTACGTATGTCTAGCTTGTATGCTCAGCTGTTGTGTAGCTGCAGGCTGCTAATAGTTTAGCATGTTTACCTTTTGTAAATGACTTGACTAAAATAGATGTCATTTTGTACTCATTAGTAGTATTAGTATAGTACCGCTATACTAATGAATCATATTCGATACTGTACCGCCTCTGAAAAGTACCATTCTATTATTTGACAAAATAATAGAATGATAAATGACACAATTTGTTACTGCATATGTCAGCAGACTAATTAGGAGCCTTTGTTTGTTTACTTACTAATCAAAAACAAGTTGTCTAGGATGTTCACTATTTTATTTAAGGACACACTTGCAATAGGAAACATATGTTTAATGTACTGTAAGATTTTTTGTTAAAATAAAGCCAATAATGCAAGTTTTTGTGGTCCCCTTTATTTTGGAAAAGCATCGAAAAGTAACAAAAAGTATCGAAACATTTTTAGTACCGGTACCGGTACCAAAATATTGGTATCGGAACAACAATAATTGTAGGACATTTAGATGTTAACTGTCTGTCTACCTTTTCACAAGTAAACACGCTGCAGGACTTCTTGTATCGGACATTTTACATGTGAGCCAATATTATCCAATGCTGATATCAGGCTGATATCCAATATCAATATCCGATCAGGATGCCCCTAGTGAGCTTGAAAGAGGTCAGTTTGAATATGTATTACAATTGGGAAGACACCCTTTGGCGACTTGATAGGCCAAATTTAGCCCCTGAGCCCCACTTTGGGCACCCCTGTTATATTCACTCCCTTAAAACCTTATGAGAAACCTAATGTTGGTATAAGAATAAGGGGTAGGGAAGGAGAAATCTTGGGAGATGCAGAAGAAAAGACGAGGAAGGCGAGGCAGGCGTGATTTCGGATGGGAATGCACTTTGGGAGTAGAAAAAAAGCACACTACTTTTGCTTCAAGAAGAAAAAATATACCTTTACAGTATAAAAGGCAGGGAGTAGGGAAACGGGACACAAAGGAATAATCACAATGTCTGAGCAAAAAAAAAAAAAAAATTCATTTTTTTCTGCTTCCTTGCTTGTCTGCTCGGTGAAGTCTCACCACGTTGATGACAGTTTACCATGTGAAGATGAATTGGCAGGTGTTGACACAAACAGCGTTTGATGCTCGTCGCAGTCATTCCAGAGAGACAGGCAATGGGGAGTCATATCCGTATACCCCCCCGCCCATCCCTTGCTCACCCCCTGCCCACACTCGCTTTCGTGGGTTCCTTGCCAACTATCTTAACTCTGTTTACTCTTTCATTGCTGACACCAAGAGATACAAAGACAAAGTCTATCATGCTAGCTCACATTTACCTGACATTCCCCTTAATATTTTCCGACAGTCGTCACTTGTTTTCAAGGTGCGCACGTGGTTAGGGGTGTGACAGCACATACCTCCATATTTAGGTCAGAGTTGAGTTCCTTTTTGGCAGAGTGAGGAAAAAAAATGGCAAACAATACTGATCAGATTCTGTGTAAAGTGTTTTTGTGTATAAACAGCTTTAATGTGTGTTTAAATTAAACATAAAAACTGCAGGCAGACAATTTTAAAATGAATACACATTTTATACAATTTTTTAAAACAAATGTCTTTAGATCTAATGTAAAATATAAAACTACTTTGCAAAATATATGGTAACAGGTTCAAAAAGGAGTAGGAAGAAGCGGAGCGTATTTAATCCCACCACTTTCGGTTTCATAGCTGTCACACTAGCGTAAATATCATCCCTGCAGGACGAGGAATAGATAAACATGCTTCATTACACACCGTAGGAAGATACAATAGCTAGCGGCTAACAGCCGCTATTTTACGATATCACATACAAGAGCTGTATCTAGTCGATACTACAATGAGTACATCGATATTTTTTATCGACTCAAAAATCTTTTTCTCAATTTTTCCTTTTTAATTTGTTTATAAACTCAGAAAATGTGTCCCTGGACACAACAGGACTTTAAATATGACCAATGTCTGATTTATACTTCAATTTGCGGTATAACCAGTGGCGTGCCGTCAGGGCCAGCAAGGCCTTCTCTGCTGGCCTAACATAACCAGAAATCATGATCCCAATTAAAGATGAAAGTATTTTTTAATTTACTTTCCCTAATTATCTGAAATGTTTCATATTCTCTTCATGTCATATTATGCTCCTTCCAGTGCTGTTGTTTTTAGGTTATAGAGTTTTTATCCAATCAGAATTCAGATAGCTCATGTTGCCATGCTGTACCAAATCTGCCCGAGGCCTTCAGAATCAACAATGCCGCATCCATGTACTTTAAGTAAACGGACACAAACATTTGACAGACAGTTGCGATAGCCAATCGGATCACATGTTGTCAGTAAGGCCTTCTAGCTGGCCTAAGGCAGATATATATTGTGATGTTATGAGCTAGGTACCCGGAGGTGGGGCACTATGGCGAGCGCCTGGTGGCCGGGCCTGTCCCCATGGGGCCCGGCCGGGCACAGCCCGAAGAGGCAACGTGGGTCCCCCCTCCAATGGGCTCACCACCCATAGCAGGGGTCATAGAGGTCAGGTGCGAAGTGAGCTGGGCGGCGGCCGAAGGCAGGGCACTTAGCGATCCGATCCTCGGCTACAGAAGCTAGCTCTTGGGACGTGGAACGTCACCTCGCTGGGGGGGAAGGAGCCTGAGCTAGTGCGCGAGGTGGAGAAGTTCCGGCTAGACATAGTCGGACTCACTTCGACGCACAGCAAGGGCTCTGGAACCAGTTCTCTCGAGAGGGGCTGGACTCTCTTTCACTCTGGCGTTGCCGGCAGTGAGAGGCGACGGGCTGGGGTGGCAATTCTTGTTGCCCCCCGGCTCAGAGCCTGCATGTTGGAGTTCAACCCGGTGGAAGAGAGGGTAGCTTCCCTCCGCCTTCGGGTGGGGGAACGGGTCCTGACTGTGGTTTGCGCTTACGCGCCAAGCCGCAGCTCAGAGTACCCACCCTTTTTGGATTCGCTCGAGGGAGTACTTGAGAGTGCTCCACCGGGTGATTCCCTCGTTCTACTGGGGAACTTCAACGCTCATGTTGGCAACAACAGTGAAACCTGGAGAGGCGTGATTGGGAAGAATGGCCGCCCGGATCTGAACCCGAGCTGTGTTTTGTTATTGGACTTTTGTGCCCGTCACAGATTGTCCATAACGAACACCATGTTCAAACATAAGGGTGTCCATATGTGCACTTGGCACCAGGACACCCTAGGCCACAGTTCCATGATCGACTTTGTAGTTGTGTCGTTGGATTTGCGGCCTCGTGTTTTGGACACTCGGGTGAAGAGAGGAGCGGAGCTTTCTACCGATCACCACCCTGGTGGTGAGTTGGCTGCGATGGTGGGGGAGGATGCGGGACAGACCTGGCAGGCCCAAACGCATTGTGAGGGTTTGCTGGGAACGTCTGGCAGAGTCTCCTGTCAGAGAGAGTTTCAATTCCCACCTCCGGAAGAACTTTGAACATGTCACGAGGGAGGTGCTGGACATTGAGTCCGAATGGACCATGTACCGCGCCTCTATTGTCGAGGCGGCTGATTGGAGCTGTGGCCGCAAGGTAGTTGGTGCCTGTCGTGGCGGTAATCCTAGAACCCGTTGGTGGACACCGGCGGTGAGGGACGCCGTCAAGCTGAAGAAGGAGTCCTATCGGGTTCTTTTGGCTCATGGGACTCCTGAGGCAGCGGACAGGTACCGACAGGCCAAGCGGTGTGCGGCTTCAGCGGTCGCGGAGGCAAAAACTCGGACATGGGAGGAGTTCGGTGAAGCCATGGAAAACGACTTCCGGACGGCTTCGAAGCGATTCTGGACCACCATCCGCCGCCTCAGGAAGGGGAAGCAGTGCACTATCAACACCGTGTATGGTGAGGATGGTGTTCTGCTGACCTCGACTGCGGATGTTGTGGATCGGTGGAGGGAATACTTCGAAGACCTCCTCAATCCCACCAACACGTCTTCCTATGAGGGATAAGTGCCTGGGGAATCTGTGTGAGCTCTCCTATTTCTGGGGCTGAGGTTGCTGAGGTAGTTAAAAAGCTCTTCGGTGGCAAGGCCCCGGGGGTGGATGAGACCCGCCCGGAGTTCCTTAAGGCTCTGGATGCTGTGGGGCTGTCTTGGTTGACAAGACTCTGCAGCATCGCGTGGACATCGGGGGCGGTACCTCTGGATTGGCAGACCGGGGTGGTGGTTCCTCTCTTTAAGAAGGGGAACCGGAGGTTGTGTTCTAACTATCGTGGGATCACACTCCTCAGCCTTCCCGGTAAGGTCTATTCGGGTGTGCTGGAGAGGAGGCTACGCCAGATAGCCGAACCTCGGATTCAGGAGGAACAGTGTGGTTTTCGTCCTGGTCGTGGAACTGTGGACCAGCTCTATACTCTCGGCAGGGTCCTTGAGGGTGCATGGGAGTTTGCCCAACCAGTCTACATGTGTTTTGTGGACTTGGAGAAGGCATTCGACCGTGTCCCTCGGGAAGTCCTGTGGGGAGTGTTCAGAGAGTATGGGGTATCGGACTGTGTGATTGTGGCGGTCCGCTCCCTGTATGATCAGTGCCAGAGTTTGGTCCGCATTGGCGGCAGTAAGTCGGACACGTTTCCAGTGAGGGTTGGACTCCGCCAAGGCTGCCCTTTGTCACCGATTCTGTTCATAACTTTTATGGACAGAATTTCTAGGCGCAGTCAAGGCGTTGAGGGGATCTGGTTTGGTGGCTGCAGGATTAGGTCTCTGCTTTTTGCAGATGATGTGGTCCTGATGGCTTCATCTGGCCAGTATCTTCAGCTCTCGCTGGATCGGTTCACAGCTGGGTGTGAAGCGACTGGGATGAGAATCAGCACCTCCAAGTCCGAGTCCATGGTTCTCGCCCGGAAAAGGGTGGAGTGCCATCTCCGGGTTGCGGAGGAGACCCTGCCCCAAGTGGAGGAGTTCAAGTACCTTGGAGTCTTGTTCACGAGTGAGGGAAGAGTGGATCGTGAGATCGACAGGCGGATCGGTGCGGCGTCTTCAGTAATGCGGACGCTGTCTCGGTCCGTTGTGGTGAAGAAGGAGCTAAGCCGGAAGGCAAAGCTCTCAATTTACCGGTCGATCTACGTTCCCATCCTCACCTATGGTCATGAGCTCTGGGTTATGACCGAAAGGACAAGATCACGGGTACAAGCGGCCGAAATGAGTTTCCTCCACCGGGTGGCGGGGCTCTCCCTTAGAGATAGGGTGAGAAGCTCTGCCATCCGGGGGGAGCTCAAAGTAAAGCCGCTGCTCCTCCACATCGAGAGCATCTGGTCAGGATGCCACCCGAACGCCTCCCTAGGGAGGTGTTTAGGGCATGTCCGACCGGTAGGAGGCCACAGGGAAGACCCAGGACACGTTGGGAAGACTATGTCTCCCAGCTGGCCTGAGAACGCCTCGGGATCCCCCGGGAAGAGCTGTACGAAGTGGCTGGGGAGAGGGAAGTCTTGGTTTCCCTGCTTAGGCTGCTGCCCCCACGACCCGACCTCGGATAAGCGGAAGAAGATGGATGGATGCATGGATGGATTTAGGTTTAGGTTGTTGAATGTAGCCATGCCAGTGTTTTTGATGAGCCAACGTGCCTCGTCTGAATCTTTTATGATTAGACAAGACAACACATATATTTGCAAGGCTATTTTCAAGAAGGATATTTAAAGAGAAACTACATCTTGTGAGACCTTGTCGGCCAACTCCGGAAGCTCGAATGGGTTCTTCAAATTGTGAGTTCAGATATATTATTTATTTATTTTTTCGTTTTTAGCAGTTTTAATTTTGACAGTACCACATAAGATATGTTTTAATTGCTGATTTGCGGGTTTATTGATTTTTAAATGCGCCAGAAAATAACCCGTTTTGTACACTGTTGATGTGATCCTGTCATGACTTTTGGATCATGTTTTGTTTTGTTTAGTTATGTTTGGTTTTTGGACTCTTAAGTTTCTGTTTACGCTCCATTGTTTTCATTTCCATGACAACCCATTAGTTTTCACCTGTCCTCATGTCACGCACCTGTCTCACGCTTTGCTCTCGCGCACCTGTCACTAATCATGTCACTGTTATTTAAGCCTGTCTTTTTCTGTTGATCGTCCTGGTAACATTATCCATACTACCTCTGCTACCCATGATATTCCTGTTCACTATAGTTCATGCTTCATGCCATGCCACAGTAAGTGTTTTTGTTTCATGTTCATAGTTAATTTTCTTTGTGCTAGTCTTTCGGTTTCATTAGTCAAGTTTGTTCTCCGCCATTGTGCGAGCCTTTTGTTTCCTGCCTTTTTTGTAGTTTGTTAGTGTTTAAATAAATATGTACTCACCTCCAAGCCATGTCCAATCCAGCTTTACTTGCATCTCGGGAAAACAAAACCCTCACAGTCCCCGTATTGACAGATTCAATACAAAGTAGTGCTTAAATGTGTTACTGTATAGTATTTCTCCAGCAATGGTCATGTTGTGACATAAATTATGGTATTTTGAGAGGTAATCATTGAAGTCTGACATCACTGAAGGCCTAGGTGGGAAGCGCACGGCCTGTTACTGGGTTTAACCCAAAACTTATGTAAAGTATCCAAACAACAGAATAATTTAATTTTAACAGAAACATATAACATGTTGAAACAGAAAGTGACCGGATACTAACAGTACAAAAAAAAATAGATTAATAATTTGTCCATTATCTAATGCTTGTCCCTCATAATTTTAATGAGAAATTACACAATATGTTACTACATACGTCATCAAATAAGGGGCGTTTTGTAACCTGTTTGCTTACTTACTACTAAAAGAGAAGTTGCCTAGTGTTTTCACTATATTATTTATTGCAAAAAATGTTTTTGGATTGCATTAAGAATTTAATGTTTAATGTATGAAGGTTTTTTTTTTTGTCAAAATAAAGCCAATAAAGCCATTTTTTTGGTGGTTAAATTTATTTTGAAAAGTATCGAAATAAATTTTGGTACTGGTACCAAAATATTGATATCGGGAAGACCCTAGCAGGTTATTTAGGCTATTAGGAGCCAGCAGCTACACAGCAGGTAAGCACACAGTAGCACACAAGTTAGACACGCATACAGGGGAAACTCAAAGAATTAGAATTTCCTGCAAAAGTCCATTCATGTCAGCAATTCAACTTCAAATATAAGGCTATTATGTGATATACACTCCTTACATACAAAGTGAGATATGTCAAGCTTTTATTTGTTATATGGCTTACAGTTTTTGAAAACCCCAAATTTTACATGATTTTTAAGTCAAGGTTTTCATAAGCTGTAAGCCATAATTATCAAAATTATATAAAAATAATGGCTTGAAATATCTTGAGTTGCATGTTATGAGCCTATGTCACATTAGTTTCACTATGTACATCAAATTACTGGAATAAACAGACCTTTGTTCGATATACAAACTCATAGGTAACATTATAAGTGTCTGTGATTAACCAATATTGCAGTCTACAACACCACATTTGTCAATAAAAACAAGTATCAAAATATTGTACTGGTAGTTGAATATTATTTACAGATAGAAAGTCTCCATGGCAGAAGAGTATTCGAAAATAACCAGTAACAAACATTTCCACATTGTTCATCATTACAAGAGCTTAACTCAATGAATTATTGTGGGAACTAGATGTCAAAAAAAACAAAAAACAATTACCACGCCACTTCAATTCAAGGACAGCATAAGTCCATTCCAAAAAGTTAATACTAAATAGGTTATCAATCAATCAATCAATGTTTACTTATATAGCCCTAAATCACGAGTGTCTCAAAGGGCTGCACAAGCCACAACGACATCCTCGGCTCAGATCCCACATCAGGGCAAGAAAAAACTCAACCCAGTGGGATGACAATGACAAACCTTGGAGGGGACCGCAGATGTTGTCACTGAAGGCATCAAAACCATGAATGAACACATGTGAAGTTATGTACTTAACGAAAAAAGGTAAAATAACTGAAAACATGTTTTATATTCTAGTTTCTTCAAAATAGCCACCCTTTGCTCTGATTACTGCTTTGCACACTCTTGGCATTCTCTCGATGAGCTTCAAGAGGTAGTCACCTGAAATGGTTTTCACTTCATAGGTGTCATAGTTTCATATCTTCAGTGACAATCTACAATGTAAATAGTCATGAAAATAAAGAAAACACATTTGAAATGAGAAGGTGGGTCCAAACTTTTGGCCTGTACTGTATATATACTGTATACACATATACTATATACAAATATACTATATACAAATATATATATATATATATTGTATATGCTGAAGATAAAATTGATAAGATTTAAAAAAAGTTATCATTTAAAATGACATCAACCAAGTGTTTTATATTTCCATTCCAATACTGTCAGTCTTATTTTAGGTGAAATCCAAGGCATTGTATAGCATCTACTCCCCTGTGTGGGTGATCACTGTGATGCACTGGTAGCGCTGGTGAAGAGGCTCTGATCATACCCAAGTTTCATGTAAAGTCGCAGACACGACTTCAAGCACACAAAAAATAAACACACACCCGTGTGAGAGAGTGAAAAAAAACCAACTGATTTTCATCAAAAACAGATTGTCAAACCAGATGGGGACTATACCAGAACTGGGGCAGGATGGATAGGGAACAGGACTGTGATTGGGCAAATTTCAACATTAGCGGCAGAGTCACATCAAAACTAAACTGCCTTTCTGAACGTCATGGTGCTGATGTAGTTGTAATAGTTCTAAATAAGTCTGTTGCAAGTTTATATTTGAGTTACAAATGCCTTGGAAATAATATAACACCAAAAAACTAATAACAATGTAACTATGGTCTTTAAAGTAGGCACGTTAACTCACGGCATTAATCAGAAAACATTATAACATTATTATTGTATAAGCGTAGATTAAATATGCAGTTCATTTTGACTACACATTCTACTTTACCTTAAGCGTGGATGGTTATCTGAAAGGGGAGCAGGTTGCTTTAGTGTCAGTGATCAGGGTCAATGCATAAACCAGTTCTAAGATGATTGATGAGACTCCAACTGGTGAACTTGCTGGCATATTTCACTTTAAAATACACCCTGATGGCAATTTATATAAAACTGTTAGCAAGTTTTGAGCAAATAAACCTGGTGCATTCAAGTTACTATTTAAATGTTGTTCCAGCATGACATTTGTGACAATTTGTCAACATGTTGGTGTCTAATTAATTAAAATTATGCATGCAAGCAATTTACTGTGATTAAGCAAGATTAATCAAAAGGCAAAAGTGTGAGAGCATAGCCCTGAATAACATACAGTGGCATAACATACGAGCCTAATATTTTAACGTTCCATAGTACAGCACAGGACAACATGCACAGCATAACATAGAATAGTAGAGCTTAAAGGCCTGCTGAAACCCACTACTACCGACCACGCAGTCTGATAGTTTATATATCAATGATGAAATCTTAACATTGCAACACATGCCAATATGGCCGGGTTAACTTATAAAGTGCAATTTTAAATTTCCCGCTAAACTTCCGGTTGAAAATGTCTATGTATGATGACGTATGTGCGTGACGTCAATCGTTGAAACGGAAATATGCGGACACATTGAATCCAATACAAAAAACTCTGTTTTCATCTCAAAATTCCACAGTATTCTGGACATCTGTGTTGGTGAATCTTTTGCAATTTGTTTAATGAACAATGAAGACTGCAAAGAAGAAAGTTGTAGGTGGGATCAGTGTATTAGCGGCGGACTACAGCAACACAACCAGGAGGACTTTGAGATGGATAGCAGACGCGCTAGCCGGCGAACTCACCTTAACTTCCTCCGTCTCCGGGCCGCCGACCGCATCTGTGATCGGGTGAAGTCCTTCGTCGCACCGTCGATCGCTGGAACGCAGGTGAGCATGGGTCTTGATGAGCAGATGAGAGCTGGCTGGCGTAGGTGGATAGCTAATGTTTTTAGCATAGCTCTGTGAGGTCCAGTTGCTAGGTTAGCTTCAATGGCGTCGTTAGCAACAGCATTGTTAAGCTTCGCCAAGCTGGAAAGCATTAACCGTGTATTTACATGTCCATGGTTTAATAGTATTGTTGATTTTCTGTCTATCCTTCCAGTCAGGGGTTTATTTATTTTGTTTCTATATGCAGTTAAGCACGATGCTATCACGTTAGCTCCGTAGCTAAAGTGTTTCGCCAATGTATTGTAGTGGAGATAAAAGTCACTGTGAATTTCCATTTCGCGTTCTCGACTCTCATTTTCAAGAGGATATAGTATCCGAGGTGGTTTGAAATACAAATCCGTGATCCACAATAGAAAAAGGAGAGAGTGTGGAATCCAATGAGCCAGCTTGTACCTAAGTTACGGTCAGAGCGAAAAAAGATATGTCTTGCACTGCACTCTAGTCCTTCACTCTAACGTACCTCATCCACAAATCTTTCATCCTCACTCAAATTAATGGGGTAATCGTCGCTTTCTCGGTCCGAATTGCTCTAGCTGCATTGAAAACAATGGGGAAATATGAGGAGCCTTTCAACCTTTGACGTCACGCTACTTCCGGTACAGGCAAGGCTTTTTTTATCAGCGACCAAAAGTTGCAACTTTATCGTCGATGTTCTCTAATAAATCCTTTCAGCCAAAATATGGCAATATCGCGAAATGATCAAGTATGACACATAGAATGGATCTGCTATCCCCGTTTAAATAAAAAAAAAATCATTTCACTAGGCCTTTAACATTGCATAGTATGCTGTAGCATATAATAGCATAACATAAATTGTAATTAATCAAAATGCAAAAGTCTTTAATCTGATGTAAAATGTTTAGACATACTGTAAGACAATAGCTTAACACAGTCCTTCTCAAACAGTGTGGCAGGGTGCATGTGACCTCTTTGCTTCATCAGTATCATGAAATTTAATGCTTCAAACCCCTTTGCAAAACATTTTTATTGTCGCCATTGATCCTGAAGTCCTCATTTTGGTAAAAAAAAAAACAACAAAAAAACATATAATTTTCTCCAAAGTTAATGTTGCTTCTCAACATGAACTTGTTGAATTAATTTTTTTTATTGTATTTTTCAGTATCAAAATGGTCCAAGTCGGTTGAAAAAATGTTTACAGTTTAAGTAAGAATACTTTTTGTTTCAGACAAATTCTTTAAAGCTTTTCTGTTACAGACTAAAAACAATGTTAATAAAGATATTATTTGTTGTAAGTTTGATATACATAATATAGCAGAGCACAACATTGTCAAGCAGACAGTAAGTAGCACGGAATAGCATAGCATAACAACATCAACAGCATAACATAGCATAGTACAGCACAGCATAAAACTGCATAACATAACATAGAGTAGGATACCATAGTTTAACATAGCACATTGTAGTGCAGAATGGCCTAACATAACAGAATAACAACATAATCTGCCAACATAGCAGCATAACAACATAATGTCATTAAAGTATAGCGTAGCGTAGCACAACATTGCACTGCATACCACACAATAACATAGCATAATATTACATAGCATAATATTACATAGTGTAACATATCAGCATAACATTACATAGTACAGCACAGCTTAATTTTGCATTACATTGCATTGAAAACATGTTTTATATTCTAGTTTCTTCAAAATAGCCACCCTTTGCTCTGATTACTGCTTTGCGCACTCTTGGCATCCTCTCGATGAGCTTCAAGCACACCTGTTAAGTGAAAACCACTTCAGGTGACTACCTCTTGAAGGTCATCGAGAGAAAGACAAGAGTGTGCGAAAAAGTAATCAGAGCAAAGAGTGGCTATTTTGAAGAAACTAGAATATAAAACATGTTTTCAGTTATTTCACCTGTTTTTGTTAAGTACATAACTCCACATGTGTTCATTCATAGTTTTGATGCCTTCAGTGACAATCTACAATGTAAATAGTCATGAAAATAAAGAAAAGACATTGAATGAGAAGGTGTGTCCAAACGTTTGGCATGTACTGTATATGCTGAAGATAAAGTTGATAAGATATACAAAATTAACAGATGGCCAAAAAAGTTATTTTAAAATGACTTCCGCCAAGTGTCAGTCTTACTTTAACTTTGTATTGCACAATGTACAAACGTAGCACAGAATACCATATCATAGCAGAACAAAGCAAAGCACAGTAGACCTTCAGAACAACATAACAGCAGAGCACAGCATACTCATGTAGACAAAAAGCAGACCCTTTAACGTCTATAAAATACCTTTTTGTATAACTTTGGAGGCCATTTTGGTCATTTCACAAATTCTACGACCTTCGTGCTATTTAACTGTAATTAGATTTTTATCTGTATTAGGATTATTCGGCCTGTGTGTAGGTCTTCTAAAGTTGAATTTCATTCGGTGCTGCAAAAGTGACCTTCCTCACTGCATCTTCCTTTGCAGTCAGATGGGGGGATGAAGGTGATTATTGACAGTGGAATGAATACTGTAGCTCAGCTCACCATGGTGATCCGTAGGCTACTACTCTCCTTGCCCTAAAAACATGCCCGTGGCGTTCCTCAAGGTTCCGTGTGATGCCTGAGGCGCTGAAATGCTCATCGAGCCATTCCTCCCCGATGTTTATGATGAGATGAGCTTGACATATGCTCAAGCTTTTATCGCCTTTTCCATAGATATATTGATTTTACCTGCGTCAACATGCATTGGGATCAATACTGCCGTTTTTAATTGTAGGTGAAGGTAGCAGAAGAATGACAAACTCCATGTACCATAAAAATATTATGGCACCAGCCCTCTTGAAATATACATGTTTTTTACTATAAAATCAAATAGTTATTAAACCCATCCTATTTGGTGACTTCCAGCTCCTTTGGGCACCGTGTGATGTGCAGCGAAGCTGAAGCACTATATGTGACGTTCTCCAATGTGCTAATAAACGGAACTTGCATGTGTTACCGAGATTTGAAAACCGTGCATGCCTCTTTGCCTTTTGTCTAATATATACAGTGAGAAAACACATCCAAAGCAGGGTGTGGGTGAATATTAAACATGAAGGTGTTTTTTTATTAAAATTCAGACATGTATCAGCATTGGATGAAGTGGCGTTTTAGGCCCATTGGTTGCCATAGAACTCTTAAGTGTATTAATAGGAATGCTTAACCCGAGGTGATACAATTTGAATGTGATTATTGTTTTCGGGAAAAGATACTTAAATGTTAATATAACCCAGAGGAAAAAATGATGGAATCAACAATCGTGGAGGATGTTCATTCAACTGTTTAATTTTGTAGAAAAAAGGCAGATAACATACATGACAATCAATCAATCATCAATCAATCAATGTATTTTTATATAGCCCTAAATCACAAGTGTCTCAAAGGGCTGCGCAAGCCACAACGATATACTTGGTACAGAGCCCACATAAAACACAAAACTATAATAATTTAAAATGTCAACGCTCTGGCTTTAAGAAACACTAAAATACATCAAACGGATCAGTTTCACAGGTCGGAGTCTTATCATGGACCATTTTCTTCAATTTCCACCACAGATTTTCAATTTGATTGCCAGCCATGACATTGATATGCCATAGCATGTTTTTACAGTGTTTGCTATATGGTAAGATGCATTATCATCTTTAAAAAATGATATCATCATTTTTCATCATACAAGAAAAGTGTCCGAAATGTCATTATAAACGTGTACATATATTGAAGATGTAATGACAGCCATCTTCCCGGTGCCATTACCTGACGTGCAGCCCTATATCATCAAATGACTGTGGAAATGTGCATGTTTTCATCAGGCAGTCGTCTTCATAAATCTCATTGGAACAAAAGTTCCAGCATCATCACCCTGCCCAAAGCAGATTTACGATTCATCACTGATTATAACTTGAATCCAATCATCCATAGTCCGCAATTGCTTTTTTTCAGCCCATTGCAACCTTATTTTTTTTCTGTTTGGATGTTAATGACGGCTTCCGATTGTCATTTCTATATTTAAATCCCATTTTATTTTGGTGGTTTTTTGTCGTTTGGTCACAGACAGTGACTCCAGTTTCCATCCATTGTTATTCATTTGTTTTGCTGTGCATTTTCTGTTCTCAAGACATATTGCTTTATATCTTCTGTCTTGACATGTTGATGTTTCCCTTGGTCTACCAGCATGCTTGCCTTTTACAACCTTCCCATGTTGTTTCTACATGGTTCAGATTTTAGACAAAGTTGACTGTGAACAATCAACATATTTTGCAACAATGCATGTCGATTTACCTTTTTGAATAATTTTGATAATCCTCTACTTTGTTTCAATCGGCATCTCTCTTGTTGGAGTCATGAATTTTTGTCCTTAAATGCTTTTAAATCTAAAAGCATTTGAAGGAGCCTCATTTATCTGTAACTGTTTTACTTGATGTCCATCCTGTCATTTTAATGTGTAATGTGAATGTAATTGTATGTGTAACTTTGCTGCCTCTTGGCCAGTACTCCCTTGAAAAAGAGGTTTAATCTCAATGGGATTTTTTCATGGTTAAATAAAGGTTGAATACAAATTTAAAAAAAATATTCATGTCAATCCACCAGGTGAAACAACACTCCTTTTTAACTGCAGACTAATCACACTTACAGCATGACTCCATAATAATTTTCTCAGAATTGACTAATTCCATATTTGGGTGGAGAGGTGGAGAGGTGGGACCAAGTCATTGTTTTGCAAGTCACAAGTAAGTCTCGAGTCTTTGCCCTCAAGTCTCGAGTCAAGTCCCGAGTCAAGACCAAAGTCAAGACTGGAAAGTCTCAAGTCCTTTCAAGTCCTTTTAACCACAAACTAATATATTTACACAGATTGTGTATGCTTTAAAAACGCTGTATTTATTTATTAAAACAAGTGCATTTGAAATTGCAGGAAAAAAATAGTGCTGACATTGCACTTCATAACAGCACTATTAACCAGTCATTTTAAACATTTACTCATTCCTTTACAGAATAAACACATTTGAAAAAACAAGTGCAACTGTACTTATTTGCACAAAAGTGTTAACATTGTATTTCCATGGCATATTGTATTGTAACTAGTTCCACAGCAGTTTCTATCCTGTTCTTACCTTATCTCATTGATCTAATCTCATACTGTATTGTGTTGATGAGTGCGTACACATGAAAAACATAACAAATACATGAACATAACAATGAACGGAGTTGCACTTTTTAGATGTCAGGGCCCTATGCAATATGTACACATATTCTTAATATAGTATACATTTTAACTGACCTTTATTTGACTATGTTTGTCTTTTTGTAGGTGGCTAAAATACACGGTGCTGCTGACCGCCGTCTAACGTTACGTTACTGTGTGTGATACATTGACTAACGTAACGTTAGGTGTAGGTACCTCATGCAACCCTGCTAAAAAAAAATCACTTGACAAAAAGTATGAATAAGGTAGCAAACTGCAGTGGATGAAACAGATTGCCGTGTTTGCAATGACGTTATAACCATAGACATCTTATAAGTAGACGCAGCATTGGCTGCTGTGACGCGATACATTTGTCCGCCATCTTGAAGTGGTGATGAGGAGCCGGCGAGCAGCCTAAACTGACAGTTGACAGGTAGAAAACAAAGATGCCGGGCTGGTGTTCAGCGTTTTCCTGCTCAAATGAGCGGACTGTTGAAAATAGGAATCGGGGGAATACTTTTCACAAGTAAGATTTAACATTAACATACTATTGGTTGTATTTTGTGAAAAGAATATTACCACAGAGTTAAGAAGGAGCAAAGATCTTCAATATATGTATGTGAAAATCACAAATAAATCTTCTGGGGGAGGATGACACCCCTACAAGGGTTTGGTTTACAAACTTTCTGCCCCACCCAAAACAAAATTCACCAGTCGCCACTGATTATGATGCATTCTCATTTTAGGCAAAGTATAAGACAATACTTTCTTAACAGTATAATTTTAACCAGGAATAAGTCTTCAAGTAACAATATTCAAATACTAACATTGTTGGGTAAAACAGAATTTGGTTTTATTCTGAATCCAGTAAAACATATTGGTGGTTTTAGCTGATATAAAGACTTTCAGGTGTTTATATATGTTTATGTTAAAGTATTTGGCAGACGCTTTTATCCAAAGCGACATACATAAAAAATACATATAAAACAATCACTGTAAACATTATCATTTAGGGGTAGAATGTAATACAAAATATCAATACAAAGTGTCAAGACAGAATAAACAATCTGCTGCTGCAGCAACAGAGATCCAGTCTATAGGGTCCCTAAGATATATAGATATCTAATATATTCATACATTGTTTAAGTAGGATATACGCATGTATATATAACCTAATCATATTGTTTCTTCAACTTAAAGATAGCTGACCGTTTTTTTCCCCCTTCTCTGGGATTATATTCCCAGTTTTGATCTCGGATGTCTGGTCACTTATAGCATATAAGAATATTATATTACTGTTAAGCAAACTATGAATAATAAAACATGTGTCCTTTATCATAGCTACACGTATGACAAAAAAGCACGTGAAAATCAGTGGTATTCAGTGAGGTAAGATTAATTAAATGCGCTGACAGTTCATTGCTGAACCATGAATTGATTTACGTGGACCCCGACTTAAACAAGTTGAAAATTTATTCGGGTGTTACCATTTATCAATAAATCAATCAATGTTTATTTATATAGCCCTTAATCACAAGTGTCTCAAAGGGCTGCACATTTAGTGGTCAATTGTACGGAAAATGTACTGAACTGTGCAATATACTAATAAAAGTTTAAATCAATCAGTTTCAATGCTCCTGCCAAATTAATTGCACAGAGTGGAGCGGATCACCACTCCAAGATGGCGGCCCCGCGTCTTGTCAGCGCCAGTAGGCAGTAGCGCTCGATGCTGCGTACCCTTATAAGATGTCTATGGTTATAACGTTAGCAGTGAGTTTACAGCCTCACTGATTTAACTACACAGCCAAAAAAAGTTACGTTACTTAGCAAATAAACGTTATCTTACATTCAAAACTTACCCTTCTTTGTGCATCTTCAAATGTCGAATGAAGTTGGAAATTGTTGCGTCTCCGTCTGTAATATTCGAACTGCATGTTTTGCATACAGCAATTAGTTTTTTGTTGACCAAGTCGTAGTTTTTATACCCGTACGAAACCAACTTTGGCATTTTTTTTTTTTTTACTGGCGTGTTGTTTGACAATTCTTCTTCGGCGGTTTTCCTGCAATTTGATTGGATGAGTTCTGTGGGACGAAAACAACGTAGAACTAATTTGATTGGCTATTGTACTTAGAGCACACACGCTTGACAGGCAGCACAACACGCTGACAGACATGTACAAAATGAAAGATACGGAGCGCTCCTGAATAACTTTCTAATCTTTGGGTTGTGGGGAAAGTAGCAAGTCATGTAAAGTCAAAAGGCTCAAGTCCAAGTGAAGTCACAAGTCATTGATGTTAAAGTCTAAGTCGGGAGTTGCAAGTCTCTTTACATTTTGTCAAGTTGAGTCTAAAGTCATCAAATTCATGACTCGAGTCTGACTCAAGTCCAAGTCATGTTGTCAGGTTCCAACACTGATTACATCTATTAAGCAAGACAAAAAGGCAAGGAATCAAACAGAGACAGAATTAAATTTGGACTCAATATTGAGGAGAGACATGGCCACTGTACTCTCTGTACAGTCTTGCACCACGCTCTGACGAAGAAGGTTTTCGTCTTCTCTTTTATTTAGATGTTCAATGTTTACGCAACAACACATTTCTCAACAGGAATGGGGAATATGTAAACAGTCCTTGTTTTCGGTCGCATTGAAGACAAAAGAAGAAGATCCCTCGGGCTTGGGATTGTCCTGGATTCAGCTTGATCAGGTTTTCGAGGACAATGGATGACCCCTTCCGTCTCATTCCACCGTACACAGCGGAATCTTCCAAGCGTTTGGCTTGGTGCAACAAAGACAGCTTCTTGTCTGTTCATTGGAAACTCAGAACAGAACGTTTTTTGATAATTTAAATACAATTTTTCTGACACATGTGACTCGAGTCCACACCCCTGGGAGGAGTTGAGGTGGGGGCGGGATTTGGGGGGGCAGGGTTGGGGGGAGCGGGGTTTGGTGGTAGCGGAGGTGCATATTGTAGCCCGGAAGAGTTAGGGCTGCAAGGGGTTCTGGGTATTTGTTCTGTTGATGTTCTCCCGAAATGTGTTTGTCATTCTTGTTTGGTAGGAGTTCACAGTGTGGCGCATATTTGTAGCAGTGTTGAAGTTGTTTATACGGTCACCCTCAGTGTGACCTGTATGGCTGTTGATCAAGTGTGTCTTGCAGTCACTTTCGTGTGTATGCAGAAGCTGCATACCACACGAGTCTGGGCCGGCATGCTGTTAGTATGGTGAAAAAGCGGACGCGTCGGCAGGTTGTAGAGGACGCTAAAGGCAGCGCCATCACGGCATGCCCTTAATATTGTTGTCCGGTTGAAAATCGGGAGAAATTCGGGAGAATGGTTGCCCCGGGAGATTTTCGGGAGGGGCACTGAAATTCGGGAGTCTCCCAGAAAAATCGGGAGGGTTGGCAAGTATGCCCTAGAGCAGGGGTCGGCAACCCGTGGCTCCGGAGCCGCATGCGGCTCTTTTATCACTCTGATGCGGCTCAGCTGCATACTTGCGTGTGTGTGTGTGTGGGGGGGGGGGGGGGGGTGATGTGTGGTGGGGGGGGGGGGGGGGTTGATGTGTGGGGGGTCAGGGTTTGGTGGTAGCGGTAGTGTATAATGTAGCCCGGAAGAGTTAGGGATGCATGGAATTCTGGGTATTTGTTCTGTTGTGTTTATGTTGTGTTACGGTGCGGATATTCTCCCGAAATGTGTTTGTCATTCTTGTTTGGTGTGGGTTCACGATGTGGCACATATTAGTAAGAGTGTTAAAGTTGTTTATATCACAACCCTCAGTGTGACCTGTATGGCTGTTGACCAAGTATGCCTTGCAGTCGTCACTCATGTGTGTCTGCAGAAGCCGCATACAACATGTGACTGGGCTGGTAAGCTGGTTGTAGAGGGCGTTAAAGGCAGTGCCATCATAGCACGCCCTTATTATCGTTGTTTAGGAGAAATTCAGCAGACAATCGAGAGAACAATTGCTCTGAAATTCGGGAGTCTCCTGGAAAAATTGGGAGGGTTGGCAAGAATGACGCTGTCAAGCGGCATTCATATAAAACTTGCGGGCCGCACTAACATTACATTTTCATATCAAGGTGCGGGACGCGTGTCTGAGACCCCTGGTTTATACATAGCACAAAGCAAATTTGCATGCAGTGTTATTTCATTTTAAATTTCAAAAGACTTTTGTGGCTCCCATTGTTTTCTTTATTTTGTGAAATGGGTCAAAATGGCTCTTTGAGTGGTAAAGGTTGCCGGCCCCTGCCCTAGAGGGAGTACTGGAGAGTGCTACCTCAGGTAATTCCCTTGTTCTACTGGGGGACTTCAACGCTCATGTTGGCAACAACAGTGAGACCGAGAAAGGCGTGATTGGCCACCCTGATCTCAACCAGATGGGTTCTTTGTTATTAGACTTTTGTGCTCGTCACCTATTTTCCAAAACAAACACCATGTTCAAACATAAGGGTGCCCATCTGTGCACTAGGCACCAGGATACCCAAGGCCGCAGTTCGATGATCGACTTTGTGGTTGTTTCATTGGATTTACGGCCTCATGTTTTGGACACCTGGGTGAAGAGAAGGGCGGAGCTTTCAACCGATCACCACCTGGTGGCGAGTAGGAAGAATTTCAAACATGTTACGAGGGAGGCGCTGGACATTGACTGTGAGTGGTGGTTGCAAAGGCAAAAACTTGTGCATTGTAGAAGTTTGAAAAAGCCATGGAGAACGACTTCCTGACGTCTTCAAAGCAATTCTCGACCACCATCCGCCGTCTCCTCAGTATGGGGAAGCAGTGCACTGTGTGGTGTGAACGGTGTGCTGCTGACGTCGACTGCGGATGTTGTGAATCAGTGGAAGGAATACTTCGAAGACTTCCTCAATGCCACCCACATGTCTTCCAATGAGGAATCACTGCCTGGGGACTCTGTGGTGGGCTCTCCTATTTATAGGGCTGTAGTTTCTGAGCTTTGGGTTATGACCAAAAGGACAAGGTCACAGGTACAAGCGGCCGAAATTAGCTTCATCCGCCGGGTGGCGGGGCTCTCCCTTAGAGATAAGGTGAGAAACTGTCGTTCGGAAGGAGCTCAGAGTAAAGTCACTGCTCCTCCACATCGAGAGAAGCCAGATGAGGTTGTTCAGGCATCTGGTCAGAATGCCCCCCGGACACCTCCCTGGGTAGGTGTTTATGGCGCGTCCGACCGGTAAGATACCACGGGGAAGACTCAGGACACGGTGGAGAGACTGTCTCCGAGCTGGCATGGGACCGCCTCTGGATTTTCCGGCAAGAGCTGAACGAAGTAGCTGGGGAGAGAAAAGTCTGGGCTTCTCTGCTTAGGCTGCTGCCCCTGTGACCTTACTTTGGATAAGCAAAAGAAGATGGATGGATGGATGGATAATACCTGTACATCAAGACTAAGCATGATTATCTTTGAGTTTTGATCTTCGGCATCGGATCCCATTACAATTGTGCCTTTGTTGCTAAAAGTGTCTCATCTCAAAATAATCTGCGCCCTATTTCCAATGATGTTGTAAGAAAGTAATCCCAAAATGCCTTTAAAGAAAATCCATACTGGCACCACATTACCACACAAGTACACTGTGTATTATTGATAAAGATTATATTATCTGGGGGTCCTGTTCCTTTTACAAAATACAAACAGATATATTTTGGTTTTAGAACTTTCTTTGTACCATAACTTTTTATTGATCTCTTTAAACAACTGCACATTTTCTTCCTCTAACATTGAGTCATGTGTTCAATAGATAATGTTGTTTATTTTCCTATACTGTGGCTGCTAATGTGTTTCAAACCCAGTCTTGTATTCCTTCCAATCGGTGGATTAACATGACCATAACCAGACCTGAAATATTATATGTTGAAGTAGTGTGCATGTGTTCGTCACGCATGGCATATTGGTTTTGTCAACAAGCCCGTCTTGTTGTGTCTTTTTCCTCCCGATTCTAATGAATGTCGTTGGAGTTGGTTGGGGCGAAAGCCACGTTCACAATTGTCTCTCTCGGGCCTTCCGTGGCTGAGTTCGATGTGCAGGCACATGATGTTCTGGAACCATCACATCAAGGAGTAGTGCATATGAGCCTCTGTTGCCTTGCATAGGCTGTGTGCTGGCGGTAGGGGGAGGGGGGGGGGGGGGGGGGGGGGCTTGGAAGGAGTTGCATTTCCTTCAGGGAATTGTGTGTTTCAGTATGGATATTGCAAGCTGTGGCAGAGAGAATAAACAGACTTTGTCTAACACAGGGGATGGGCCTGCTCACAGAAGCAGTTCAGTGACTGATGTGTGTCTGCGTCGATTTATTTGTTTGGCAAACAAATGTATTATTAACACACCGATGTCCTTGCTGTTTTCTTCCATTGCATCAGTGTCCTTTTGAATAAGAGAGGTCACCGGACCTCTTCAAAAATATCAACATAATATATCAATGAACACATCGAGAGAAAGCAACAATATGTAGTTTTGAGGTTTACACAAGTAATGTAGAGAATGGCATCTTAGTAATTACCTTGGCGGCCACGAAACGGCTATTGCAAGGGTGTCCTAAGTGCAGCATACAGCTTGTTTTTAAAAAATCTGTTCTAATCTAAAATATTTTATTAAACATAAAAAACAACAGCAACATTTTAACAAAAGAGCAAAAAGGCATAAAGTAAAAAAAGCGTTACTACAAGTAACACTAATATAGTAACAATGTGCTTTGCCACCCACAAGCTGTTTTTAGTAGTTCTCAGCTTGTTTATGGAAAACATTTTTTTTTTTTTATATAAGATGACCCTCTTTTTTAGGTAATACATTTTTAAAAAAAAGACGGAATCAATCACTTTAAACTATTGTTTGTATCAGTGAAATAAAAACCGCTACATTGCAATAAGAATGTGTTATTATATTTCTTATAGCATAACTTAAGGCTGCAAAGATTAATCGCACAAATGTATTACAAAAAATATTAGATATTTATTCAGTTTTTTCAATTAATCATTAAATGAGTGTGTGGAGGAGGGCGTGGCCTGCGGCCCTGCCACGGAACGGGGTGTGCAAGGACCGGCCTCGAAGACAGCGACAGGTGAGTAGATGGCCCAGGTGGGCCTTGTTATCTAATCACCTGTTGCCTTTATTAGCAGCAGCCGGCACGAGACACGGCAGTTGGAGTGGGAGCCAGAGAGAGAGAGACACAGACTGAGGGAAAGACAATTTGCTGGAAAGCAAAAGCCCACCACTATTTATGAAAATAAAACAGTTTTGCACCTTGAAATCCGTGCTCTCGTGGCAGTGTGTGGTGGTCCGCAGAACCCACTAGAGGGCAACCTCTAAATTTTGGCGACTCCCTGGCAGCATTGGCGAAGATCCTTGCTGAGGTGTCGGCAGCCAGTCGCCAACAGCTGGAGGCGGTCCAGCGGCAAGGGGGCAAGCAGGGCCAGATGACGAGAGTGCTGGCAGGCCGGATCGGAGCGGCACCGCCAATATCGGCGGCCGTCTCCAAGCAGCGCATGGGGGAGACAGAGGACCCCCAGGACTTTGTTGACATTTTTGAGGCCACGGTGGTTGGCCTAAGGAAGAATGGGGCGTGAGACTTTCGACGCTACGGGCGGGAGAGGTGCAGCGGGCGGCGCTTAGCCTACTGGCGGCCTCGCGTGTGTGCTTTCCGGACTTGAGGCGGGCGGTGCTGGACCAAACCAGCTGCACCGCCGAGGACCACCGACGCCAGTTCCAGATGCTGCGCCTGAAGTCGGAGGACCGCCCGTTCATGATGGGGCAACAGCTCCGGGATGCGGCGACGTGTTGGTTACAGCCGGGTGAGGGCGACGACCAGGTGATGGAGCGGTTGGTCACGGAGCAGTTCCTGGAGGCGATCCCAGCACGGACGGCGGCCTGGGTCCGCTACCACCGGCTCCAAGACCTGGCCGCAGCAGTGACGCTCGCAGAGGACCACCTGGCGGTGCACCGCGAGGCGCGAAGGGAAAGGACCATGGAGGCAGCCGAGCGCCCAGCACCGCCCTTTTCCTTGTGCTTCCTTGCAGGTCCCGGCTGCTGCGGATACAGTGCTTCCCGCGCAGCCGGCCCCTCAAACGCCTGGGCAGGCGTGCTGGAGGCGTGGGCAGCCCGGTCACGTGCGTCCGGGACCTCCACGAATGGAGGTGAGGCAGGTGATCCAGGTTGTCTTCCCCCGGCGCCCTCCCCCGGCCCGGGTGAGACGTACTGTATTCCAGTAAGGATACAAGGGAGTACACACCGGGCGATGGTGGATTCGGGCTGCGAGCAGTCCATGATCCACCAGAACCTGGTTCGACCCGGGGCTTTGAGGCAGGCAGCACGGGTGAAAATTAGATGTGTTCATGGGGATGTGCACGGATACCCCGTGGTGCCGGTGGAAATTCAATCTGGCGAACAAAAGCATAGTGTCAAGGTTGCTGTAAATGCGCACCTTAATCCTGGGTACCAATTGGGTGGGGTTTAAGAATGTAGTGACGCAGTATGTAGGGGTGCGTTCACGACCAGTGGAAAAGGGGAATATCTGCGTGGATCTCAGCGGCGACGCGGGTTCATCCGACACTGCAGAAGGGGAACCGGCGGGGGCTTCCCGGACCCCCACAGAGGATTTCCCCCTCGCAGTCTCAGGATGACACTCTGCGCTGGGCCTGGGACCAAGTGATTTCCATCGATGGTCAGCTGGTGCACCCGGGAACAGCGCAGGTATTCCCTCACTTTGCAGTCATTAGAGATAGATTATACAGAGTGAGTCGTGACACTCAATCAGGAGGGAAGATCACCCAGTTGTTGGTGCCGTAACGCCGTCGGGAAATGGTTCTCCAGGCAGCGCACTTGCACCCGATGGCCGGACACATGGGGTATAATAAGACATTCCACCGGGTAATGATCCGTTTCTATTAGCCAGGCATAAGAGCAGACGTGCGCCGCTGGTGTGCGGCCTGCCCGGACTGCCAGCTGGTCAATCCAGCGGCCACCCCCAGGGAGCCTTTGCGCCCATTACTACTCATGGAGGTCCCGTTTGAGCGGATTGGCATGGACCTCGTCGGACCATTTCACCCGAGCACACGGGAATATCGTTTTGCGCTAGTCCTGGTGGATTATGCAACTCGTTATCCCGAAGCAGTGCTGCTGCGCTCCATCTCTGTAAAGAGTGTAGCGCAAGCGCTGTTTCAGGTCATCTCCCGAGTTGGAATACTGAAAGAGATTCTGACTGACCAGGGCACGTCCTTTATGTCACGCACGATAACGGAGCTATACGGCTTATTGGGGATCAAATCCATTCAGACCAGCGTCTACCACCCTCAGACCGACGGGTTGGTGGAGCGGCTGAATAGGACGTTGCAATTCATGATCCGTAAGTTTGTGCTCGATGACAAACCAAATTGGCATAAATAGTTGGATCCCCTGCTGTTTGCAATGCGGGAGGTTCCCCAGGCCTTTGAATTGTTATACGGCAGGGAGCCGCGCAGGGTTTTAGACCTCATTAAGGAAAACTGGGAGGAAGGTCCAAGCCCCAGCAAAAAGGAAATGCAATACGTTATGGACCTTAGAGCAAAACTCCACACCGTGGGTCACTTGTCATGCGAGAATTTGCTACGGGCCCAGGAACGTCAGCAGCGCCTGTATAACAGGGGGACACAGCTAAGAAAATATTCACCGGGAGAGAAAGTGCTTGTATTACTCCCGACATCCAGCGCTAAATTACTCACCAAGTGGCAAGGACCCTTTGTGGTCACACGGCGAGTGAGTGATGTGGAGTATGAGGTCCGGCGTTCAGACCGGGGCAGAGACACCCAATTTTACCACCTCAACCTCCTGAAAGCATGGAAAGAGGCGCAGCCTATTTCCATGGTGACGGCGGTCGAGGAGAAGGAGGAGCTCGGGCCGGAGAACCCGCGCTCCGCCCAGCCCTCCCTTCTCCTCTGTGACAATCAGCTCACGTTAGCACAGAGGGCGGATGTTGCCAGGCTGCAGCACCGCTTTTCTGATGTGTTCTCCCCCCGGCCCGGCCGCACGAACCTCATCCAACTTCATATTGAGACCAGCCCGAGTGTGACGGTGCGGTCTCCGACCTATAGGCTGCCCGAACACAAACGCAAAGTGGTTCGGGAAGAATTAAAATCTATGCTGGAGTTAGGGGTAATAGAAGAGTCACACAGTGCGTGGTGCAGCCCCATCGTTCTGGTAGAGAAAAAGGATGGGTCTGTGCGGTTCTGTGTGGATTACCGCAAGGTAAACAAAGTGTCACGTTTTGACGCCTACTCACTGCCCCGGGTCGAACGAGCTCCTGGATCGACTAGGCAAGGCTCGTTTTTTCACGACACTCGATTCGTGGCACTTCCGTTTGGTTTGTTCGGTGCGCAAGCCACGTTCCAGCACCTCATGGACCGAGTGCTGCGCCCTCACGCGGCGGCCTACCTGGATGATGTCATCATCCAGAGTGGCGGCTGGGAAGAACACATGCAGCGGGTGGGGGCGGTGCTCGAGTCCCTGAGGCAGGCGGGGCTCACCGCCAACACGGCGAAGTGTGCGGTTGGCTGGAGGGAAGTACAGTATCTGGGGTACCACTTGGGAGGAGGGCAGGTGCGCCCGCAAGTAGATAAAACAGCAGCAGTTGCGGCCTGCCCAACCCCCAAGACGAAAAAAGAGGTGAGGCAGTTTTTGGGACTGGCAGGTTACTACCGGAGGTTTATCCCCCTGTTCGCGGACCTGACCAGCCCACTAACTGACCTCACCCGGAAGGGTACTCCAGATCTGGTCCAGTGGACGGAGCAGTGCCAGCAGGCGTTTCAGAGGGTTAATAAGGCTCTCTGCACATGCCTGATTTTTCTCTCCGTTCTGTCTGCAGGCTGACGCGTCGGACAGAGGGCTGGGAGCTGTTTTGTCCCAGCAGGTAGGGGGCATCGACCGCCCCATTCTGTACATCAGCCATAAGCTCTCCGACCGGGAGGCGAGGTACAGCACCGTAGAGAGGGAGTGCCTCGCCATCCGGTGGGCGGTCGGTGCCCTTCGGTACTACCTCCTGGGGCGCTCATTCGGCCTCTGCTCGGACCACAAACCCCTCCAGTGGCTCCACCGCATAAAGGATGCACACGCGCGGATCACTCGTTGGTATCTGGCTTTACAACCCTACAATTTCAGAGTAATCTACAGACCGGGGGCGCAGATGGCCGTGGCTGACTTCCTCTCCCGCTCCCACACGGGAGGCCTGAGTCTGGTGGTGGAGGTATGAGGAGTGGGGCGTGGCCTACGGGCCTGCCGCGGAACGGGGTGTAGAAGGACCGGCCTCGAAGACAGCGACAGGTGAGTAGATGGCCCAGGTGGGCCTTGTTATCTAATCACCTGTCGCCTTTATTAGCAGCAGCCGGCGCGAGACACAGCAGTTGGAGTGGGAGCCAGAGAGAGAGAGAGAGAGACACGGACTGAGGGAAAGACAATTTGCTGGAAAGCAAAAGCCCACCACTATTTATGAAAATAAAACAGTGTTGTACCCTGAAAGCCGGGCTCTCGTGGCAGTGTGTGGTGGTCTGCAGAACCCGCTAGAGGGTAACCTATACAGAGGGTTACTATTAAAAAGTGAAATAAATCCAACCGCATAGAGTGCCCCAAACTCTAAATACGCGGATATTGCTTCGGCACTGCCGCTGTGAACATGACAGTGGTGGTATGTGGGTAGGAGGATCTGTGTGGCGGTGAATAGTGGACTTTTTTTTATTCAACATTTTTGTTAATGCATGAATGTAAAAGTGCAATTTCAATGTTGAGGATGTGCAGAATTTTTAATTCATTTGAAGTAATACCCCTAAAACAGGAATTCAGGCTATTACGTGTTTATAATATTCAATGAATCTGCCAAACTAATTTATAGATTACTAAAATAATCAATAGCTGCAGCCCGAGACTAACTTGACAGTTGTTTGATGACTCACCTTCACTGATTAGCATTTTCCGACATTTAAATTCTTCAATTTTGCGCTTTTTTTTTTCTAGCGGGTTTCCGTGTTGAGACTGCATATCTTAAAATCAACGGTGTGTGTGTGTGTGTGCGTGGGTGTGTGCGTGCGTGGGTGTGTGTGTGCGTGGGTGTGTGTGTGTGTGTGTGTGTGCGGGGGCTAGGGGGTTTGGGGTGTTTGTGTGGGTGTATGTGTGTGTGTGTGCGTGTGTGACAGGGAGAAAAGCTCTGACTAGATTGGGAAGAAGTTGTTTGGCGCCAGTTGGGTTGCATGAATAGATCTATAAACCTTTAATATAGGATCACCTTTTTTCATGGTAAACTATTGTTATAATTGTCAGACTATCAGACTTTGTTTGGCTCTTTACGATATTTTGTTTCTGGCCCCATTTTGGTCTCAAATATTACTTGTTTATTATTATTAATATTATTATTATCATTATTAATACTATTATTATAAGACTCCTAAATGACCCCAACCACATCCTATACCCAAAGTCCCTGCCCTACTTACACAAACTCAGTATGTTTACAAGCACTTAATGGGAAACCTCAATGATTAATAAAGCGACCTCAATAAGGTGTTTGCATGATGTGGCCAAGATTTTACATGTAAAAAAACTTTAATAAGGTTTTTTTTTTTATTTCAAAGATGTGAAAATTTAAAGAGAGTTTTAGTATTCATACAATCTGTCATTATTCACTTGAATAAGATTATACATATGTTAAGTTTCCCTTTACTGCATAGTTTAAGGTAGAGATGTTTCATCTAGGACTATCATTGGTGGATACTAATAATAATAATACATAATTGTAATGATAATAATTATTATAATGATTACTGTTATTGCATCTACTGAGGGTTAACCCTCCAAAGTCTTTAAAAACTAGTGACACCCTGTTTAAAGATTTAATCAAGGTTTCTTGAATGCACTACATTTATATTTTATAATGCAAAATTGAAACATAAACATAACTTTGCTTGATACTGCCAGAAGTAGATTTATAAAATTTGTATGTCTCTTTTACCTAATCTTGGCTCTCAAATGTTGGCGCTGAGTGCGAATGCATAAAAGTGAGCTTTGATGACATTATGACGTCTGTGTTGAGTAAAAAGCGAATCGCTCCATGCTAGTTTTGCCTACCAGGTGGAATGAACCATTTTGCATTTTTGCAAGGGAGTGTTGGTTGTGTTACACATGTAGTCTTAAATTGATAATACGTCTCACAATGTATTAGTGCTTAAAGGGCGTACTAACTTGGCACATTCTAAACCCCTTAATGACATAATATCAGAATAAAGACAAGTTTTTGTCGTTGTTTAATTTTCCTTTCATGGTGTCCGGCATTCTGATAGATGCCATACCCAAAGTAAATGCTTGATGACCGTTGTCCACTGGAATAACGCCCCACTATTTCTCATGTTTTAACTTTACTTTGACATGATGTGATATATAGTGTGATGTCTTGCAGCTTCTCAGTTAAATCCAGCTTTGCAGTTGCAG
Source organism: Entelurus aequoreus (assembly GCF_033978785.1). NCBI lineage: Eukaryota > Metazoa > Chordata > Actinopteri > Syngnathiformes > Syngnathidae > Entelurus > Entelurus aequoreus. The sequence goes on from NC_084745.1 coordinate 24,105,590, forward strand.
GCACCTGTAACGCTGAATTTTATAGTAGTGTTAACAAAAAGAAAGTATACTGTATGCCAGGGGTTTTTAACCTTTTTGACTTTGAGTCCCAACTTTTTCCACTACAGAGGGGCCCGGAGCCCACTTAAATATTAACATTGAATAAGTAATTGTACTCTGCATTTCAATCATATTCAATAATTATATCTAAACTACTTACAGTTGAACTGATCCACCTTGTCAAATGATATAAAAACACGTGTTAATCACAAAAAATATTGTTAAGACTTAGGTCAGGCTGATGGCCAAAACAAACACTAATCAAATATACTGCAAAAAAAAACCTCATAAAACCTGATGACTAATACATTTAAATACAATTATGCAGTGCTAAAATGCATACATTCTGACTGAATTAATAATAGATGATAGTGATATATGTGTTACGGCTCAGATCCCTGCCGCCTCCCATTCCTCTGTGCGCTCCAGCGAGAGCACGGGCGTTCCCTTTCCGCTGCGGACACGCCTTCGCAATGCTGCAGGAGATCATCAATTAGCGCACCCGCCCGTGGTGAGCGAACTGCATTCTTAAGCCGGTGCAACCTTCGTTCCTGTGCCAGAACGTAGGTTCATGTCGCAGTAATGTAAGCCACACGTATCTAGCTTCTCTCTCTCTCTCTCTCTCTCTGTGATATCTGCCCTCGTGCTCACCTGCCTTTGTCATCTTCCCTGTTCCCTCAGATACCCTCCGTCGCCTTGGAAGTGAGCTGTGCGCCTCACTTCCTTGGACCCATCTGGATTCGGACTGCCTCCCTCGATCCTCAACCTCACTTTGGATAGAGACCTCTCGACCTCTCTCTCTGCCTAGCCCCTTTTGGACTTGTCTGCTTCTTCACTCAACAGGCACCTTCAACAACCCCCTGGTAATATTTCATTGCTAACGCTTCACATAGTCCTGCTTGACACACACCTAGTAGCATCCACACTCCACCGCATAATCAATCCTCAATAAAAGATTATTGAGCTATCCCTTCTGCCTAAACGCTGTCTCCTTCTCCATAGTACTGTCACAGTACGTTCTGGCCATGTCAAAACCAGTGGGCATTGTCAGAGCGAAGACCACGCTCCCTCCCCGAGCTCCATTGAGCTCCGAAGTAGCTTCGATGCACGGGATACTCCAGCAGCACCAAGAGCGCTTCTCTTCACTTGAAAACAAGCTAGACGTTGCCTTCGCTAGCCTGCTCGCTAGAATGGACTGCCGACTCCCCCCACACATGAATCGTCAGTTTCTGCTGCAGCTGCCCCCGGGAACCCCCTTTATACCCGGTAACCGAAGATTGCCAGTCCCAGACCCTTTGAAGGCGATTTTGATCTGTGCCGTGGATTCTTGGTCCAATGCGAGATGACTTTTCAACATCAACCGTCTTGCTACGCTTCTGACGGGGCCAAGATCTGTTTATTTTTTCTCTCCTGGCTGGCAGAGCGCTCAAGTGGGCCACGGCAGCAGTGGACCGGAACTCTGGTGCTGAGCACAAACTATTCCGCTTTACGCTCAGAATTCTGTGACGTATTTGATCACCTGGTGGACGGGGGGACGCCGCCTCACTACCGGCTCAAGCCCTGGATGGACGCCCTCTGGGACCTATTACTCACCGCAAGGAAACTTTATCCCTGACCCTCTCGAGCAACCACACTCTTCATTCTCTCACATCTACTCTTTCGCTTTTTCAGTGGTCCAAGGAGGCCAGCAGAGCCTTCTAGACCCTCAAGAAGAGATTCAGTTCAGCCCCGGTGCTAGTCCACCCTGACCCTAACAGTTCTTTTACATAGGAGGTGGATGCCTCCGATTCCGGTATCGGGGCTGTGCTTTCCCAGCACTCTGGGAAGGACAATTTGGTGCACCCTTGTGCTTTTTTTTTCAGACGTCTCTCCCCTGCTGAAAGGAATTATGACGCGGGGAACCATGAACTGTTGGCGGTACACGAGGCTCTGGTGGAGTGGAGGCACTGGCTGGAGGGGGCCAAACACCCATTTTTAGTCCTAACGGATCACCGCAACTTAATTCACATTCGCTCCGCTAAGAGGCTCAACAACCGTCAGGCACGATGGGCACAATTTTTTAGTCGTTTTGACTATACACTGTCTTTCAGACCAGGCTCCCGCAACACGAAGGTGGATGCCCTCTCTTGCCAATTCTCGGAAGAAACCTCAGCCCACCCACAGCGGATCTCATCATCCCTCCTGCTCGTATTATGGGCGTGGTAACTTGGGAGGTCGAAAGTCTGGTCAGGGAAGCTTTGCGCTCTGACCCGGGTCCGGACGGTGGACCATCCGACAGACTGTTTGTTCCCAAGGAACTACGCCCTAAGGTATTGGACTGGGATCATTCCATTGTCTTCGTTTGTCATCCTGGAGTGCACAGGTGCCTATCGTTTATCCGACGGCATTTTTGGTGGCCATCCACGGAGGCTGATACCCGGGAGTTTGTCGCTGCTTGCACCATCTGCTCCCGCAACAAGGCTACCCATAGCCCCCCGGCAGGCCTGTTGTGTCCGCTACCCATCCCCAGCCGACCCTGGTCCCACTTTGCTGTGGACTCCATTACGGGATTCCCCATCTCTCAAGGTAAGACACCATTTTGACAATAGTGGACAGATTCTCCAAAGGGGCACACTTCATTCCCCTTTCCAAGCTTCCATCCACCACTGAGACCGCAAAACTGCTCACACAACACATCATCAGACTGCATGGGATCCCCATGGATGTCGTGTCAGACCGTGGTCTCCAATTCATCTCCTGTGTCTGGCAGATTTTTTGCAAGGGAAATGGGGCCACGGTCAGTCTCACCTCCGGTTACCACCCCCAGAGTAATGGTCAAGTGGAGAGAGCCAATCAGTGTGTGGAAACCATGCTGCGCTGTATGGCTGCTCACATCTTGGAGCAAGTACCTTCCCTGGGTGGAGTACGCCTACAACTCCATGGCCAGCTCTGCAACGGGTATGTCACCTTTTGAGTATTCTTTGGGCTATCAACCTCCCCTGTTCTACCAGCAGGAGGTCGAAGCAGCAGTCCCTTACACCCAAGCTCACCTGAGATGCTGCCACAACATTTGGAGTACCGCCCGCGCTGCTTTGTTGAGGGCCACCGAAAGAATGCGTTGCAGCGCAAACCGACATCACATACCGGCTCCCGCTAAATATATCCTGTGGTGTACCTCAGGGATCAATACTAGGACTTAAATTATTCAATCTTTATATAAATGACATTTGTAAAGTTACAAAATATTTAAAGTTAGTATCATTTGCGGATGATACAACAGCGTTTTGTTCAGGAGAGAACACACAGAAGATAATACAAATAATAACAGAAGAAATTAACAAATTAAAAAGATGGTTTGACAAAAACAGACTATTGTTGAATCTCAGTAAAACTAAAATAATGCTATTTGGTAACAGAAGAAGAGAAGGTCAAACACAAATACAAATAGGCGGAATAGAATTTGAAAGAGTAAATGAAACCAAATTTCTAAGTATAATGATTGATGATAAATTGAACTGGAAATCTCACGTAAAAAATATACAACATAAAGTAGCAAGAAACACGTCAATAATGAATAAAGCAAAACATGTTCTAGACAAAAAATCACTTCATATTCTCTACTGCTCACTAGTGTTACCATATCTGAGTTATTGTGTAGAAATATGGGGAAATAATTACAAAAGTACACTTCATTCATTAACGGTGTTACAAAAAAGATCCGTTAGAATAATACATAATGTTGGATATAGAGAACATACAAATCCTTTATTTATTGAATCAAAGATACTGAAATTCCACGACATAGTGAATTTGCAAACAGCTAAAATTATACACGAAGCAAACTATAACCTGCTACCCAAGAATATACAACAATTCTTCTCAAAAAAAGAGGAGAAATATAATCTTAGAGAGAAATGTAATTTAAAACATTTGTACGCACGTACAACACTTAAGACCTTCAGTATATCAGTATGTGGAATTAAATTATAGAATGGATTAAGCAAAGCAATCAAACAATGTACTAATATGATCCACTTCAAGAAACTCTTCAAACTTAAAGTGTTTACAAAGTGCAAAGAAGAAGAACCATGATAAACATTCTGACTTTATTTAATTCATCCATTCTTTCACTCTCAAAATAATCTTACTTATCTCATCATATGAAATGTAACTTACTTCACCAATTATTATCTATGTATTTATTTTTATTGTGATTACTTATGGAGTATATTGTGGATAAATTGAGAACAGGAAGTGAACAAAAGTTTTAGCAACTGTTATGTAAAAGAAAATGGGTAGGATTAAATAAGCTCTGCTTCTTCCTACTCATTTTCGAACATGTTGAAAAGAGAAACTGGAAATTGTGATGTATCATGTTGTATGCTTGCATGTTCGAAATAAACTCAAACTCAACTCAACTAAACTCCCACTTGTCAGCCCGGGCAGCAAGTGATGCTGCTTAACAAGGACCTTCATCTTCCGGCATCAGCTCAAAAGTTGGCACCACGCTACGTGGGACCATGTCCCATAGAGGATCATCAACCCGGCCTCCGCTCTGTCATGACATGGACTTTCGCGCAGTTTCCTGCGGGAGTTGCTTTCCCGGAATGCAAACAAACTTGACTGGACATCGGATGAAGGTAGATACATCATTTATTTTAACACTAACAAAAGAACAAACAAAAGGCACGCTCAAGGCGGAGATCAAACTTAGCTATGAAAACAAAAACTAGCACAAAGGCAAAAACTATGGACATGAAATAAATAACACTTACTGTGACCAGAACGAACAACATGAACTATGATAAACATGAGGTAGCATGGGTAGTAGACGTAACAGAGGAATCAGAGTTAATGTTGCCAGACCGACCAACAGAAAAAGACAGGCTTAAATAACAGTGACATGATTAACACAGGTGCGTATGTCCAAATGAGCAACAGGTGAAACTAATGGGTAATCATGAAAACAAAACAAGGGAGTGAAAAAGCAGGAACTAAGTGTCCAAAAACCAAACAGGACATAACTAAAACAAAACATGATCAAAAGACATGACAGAGCCCCCCCCCCCCCCCCCCTTTAAAGACAGATCCCAGATGTTCAAAAAAATAAAACAAAGATCAAGAGTCATGGGAGGGCGGGAGGGGGACATGGCGGTGGGTCGCCAGACCAAGTGTCCCCGTATCCACCGGGGAAGAATCAGATGGCGTCGACGCGTAGACCGCTGCTGAACCTGAAGAGGTGGGCTACCCGTGAATGGCCACATCCGTGGCCGACGAGGAGGTTGGCGTACTTAGCGTGGCGGACGCCCAGGGAATGGCCACATCCGTGGCTGACAAAGAGGTGGACGCACTTGGCGTGGCGGACGCCCAGGGAATGGCCACATCCGTGGCCGACAAGGAGGTGGGCGCGTCGTCGTTGTCGTGGCAGGCGTGGAAGCCGGGCGCGTCGTTGTGGCAGGCATGGAAGCAGCAGATGAACCAGGCATGGGTGCAGCAGCAGACAAAGCTTGGCTTGGGTCTTGACGTGGTGGGTCTTGGCGTGGTGGGTCTTGGCGTAGGTCCTGGCTTGAGTCCTGGCGGCGTGGAGCTGTGACTGGGGGCACTTGTCGTGGAGTTGGGACTGGCGGCACTTGTTGTGGAGCTGCGACTGGCGGCAATTGTCGTGGTGCAGGGACTGGTGCTAGCCGTGGTGCAGCGACAGCTGCTAGCCGTGGTGCAGCGACAGGTGCTAGCCGTGGTGCAGCGACAGGTGCTAGCCGTGGTGCAGCTACTGGTGCTAGCCATGGTGGTGCTACTGGTGCTAGCCGTGGTGCAGCGACAGGTGCTAGCCGTGGTACTGCGACAGGTGCTAGCCGTGGTGCTGCGACAGGTGCTAGCCGTGGTGCAGCTACTGGTGCTAGCCTTGGAGCTGGTAGCCGTGGTGCTAGCCATGGCTTTGGCCTCGGCGGAGGTGGCCTAGCTGGGGGTTACGGCTTAGCAGGCAGAAAGACCGGTGGTGGCGGCCGGGCTGAAGGCTGTGGCTTAGCAGGCTGAAAGACTGGTGGTGGCGGCCGGGCTGGAGGCTGCTGCCTGGCTGGGCGCAGCTGAGCCACCCCACCAGCACAGCTCCCGGCCCTAGCCCAACCCCCCCCCCCCCCCCCCCTCAAGGAGAGGATACCAGATACCAGACGCGCTCCCCGCGGTCTGGAACCGTTTGGAACCCTCCCTCCTCCAAGTCCCTGGGCGACTGGTGCAATGGACGTCGAGTGGATCTAACATAATATTGTGAGAGTATAGTCCATAGTGGATCTAACATACTGTAATAGTGAGAGTCCAGTCCATAGTGGGGCCAGCAGGAGCTCATCTTGAGTGGAGACAGGTCAGCAGCGCAGAGACGTCCCCAACCGATGCACAGACGAGCGGTCCCCCCGGGTCCCGACTTTGGACAGCCAGCGCTTCATCCGTGGCCACCGAACCTGTGCCCCCCCCCCCCCCCTCCACGAAGGCGAGGGGGGCAGAGCAGAAAAGAAACGGCAGATCAACTGGTCTAACAGGGGGGTCTATTTAAAGGTTAGAGTATACAAATGCGTTTTAAGATGGGACTTAAATGCTTCTACTGAGGTAGCATCTCAAACTGTTACCGGGAGGGCACTCCAGAATACCGGAGCCTAAATAGAAAACGCTCTATAGCCCGCAGACTTTTTTTTTTTTTTCTAAAACGAGAGAGTTGGGTCGAAGATAATACCCAGATTCTTTACCTAGTCGCCTTGTGTAATTGTTTGGTTGTCAAATGTTAAGGTGGTATTATTAAATAGGTGTCGGTCTTTAGCAGGACCGATAATCAGCATTTCCGTTTTCTTAGCGTTGAGTTGCATAAAGTTAGCGGACATCCATTGTTTAATTTCATTAAGACACGCCTCCAGCTGACTACAATCCGGCGTGTTGGTCAGCTTTAGGGGCATGTAGAGTTGGGTGTCATCAGCATAACAGTGAAAGCTAACACCATATTTGTGTATTATGTCACCTAGCGGCAGCATGTAGATGGCATGTAGATCTAGCATAATATTGTAAAAGTCTAGTCCATAGTGGATCTACATGCTGCCGTGAGCTGTGCGCCTCACTTCCCTGGACCCATCTGGATTCGGACTGCCACCCTCGATACTCGACCCCGCTTTAGACACAGACCTCTCGACCTCTCTCTCTCCAGCCCCATGGACCTCCCGCTTGTTTATACAGACCTTCATCTGCCTAGCCCTTTTTGGACTTGTCTGCTTCTTCACTTAACACGCACCTTCAACAACCCCCTGGTAATATTTCATTGCTAACGCTTCACATAGTCCTGCTTGACACACACCTAGTTGCATACACACTCCACCGCATAATCAATCCTCAATCAAAGATTATTGAGCTAACCCTTCTGCCTAAACGCCGTCTCCTTCTCCATAGTACTGTCACAATATGTTTCTTAAATAAACTGTCAATGAAATGTAAGTGCAAATGAAAATACAGCTTCACCACTTTAGTCTTAATTTTTGTGCTTTAAAAAACTACTCAATGAATTTAGCTCCCGACTTCTTCTGTTTGTTTGAAACTGTCATTACAGTAACAAGTGGTGAAAAAGTGTATTACAACTGAGTGTATTACCCATGGCCCTTATGGACCACAGCTGAAAAGCAGATGTTGTTTGGGGGTCCCTCTAGGCGTTAAGAAACACTGCTGTATGCAATGCAGACCAAATCATATTATAGTTCAATGTATATTATTTTAATCAAGCTTAATTACTTAATACCTTGTGGAACATATAAACATATATTTAATAATTTTGAATTACAAAATTATACACCAAGCAGATACCCGGTACTCTGTGTAAATCAATAAATGACCACCACTACATAAAGGACAATACGTTCATTGGCATGACTTCAATCTGTAGTAAAACATCACACCAGTCAGCTTGTGGCTGAAAATGGAAAATTACAGCAGAAGTAGAGCAGCAACAAACATGGTTTCTATGCAGATATGATATCTCCTGCAGGGTGTGCCTACTTACCCTCCAGACAACATTCCTCCATTATCCCGCCCATGAAATTAGCAGAGCTCATTTAGAAGGAAACACCCAGAAAATGGCTTTTACATATGATAACTTTACCTTTTAACTTGCCGCCACATTAGATATTAAGCTGAGTGCGGCCCCCTTAGCATCATTCTAGCCCCAAAAGGAAGTGCCTGGGGCTTCACCTGGGAGTAGCTCGAAAAGAAATAATGCTGTGAAAGGCTTACTCCGGTGCTCACAATCACACTTGAGGCCATTCAGTCATTTCAGAGACCAGCACTGAAGGAAAATTAGTCTGTGGCAGCAGACACCTTTTCTAAAGATTTGTTTCCCCTCATGCATAATAATATAATCATACCTCTCATCTGCAATCAGCTCGAAAGGCTGAAATGTTCATAAAAACTATATTCTCACCTACAGAATAGCTTTTTTCTCACATATATGTAAAACTGACTAATTATATGATAAAGATTACATCTTTGAATTTTATATATTTAAGTTGTTGTTTGAACACAAAGTAATAGGAGAACAAGGCATAGTGCTTAATATCCCAGGTTGGCGTTCAATATGTCAGCCACGTGTCTCTTAAAGGAGCTTAGTGTGTGTCAACAGATTTGGCATCTTTGCTTCCTGGGTACAGCTTGTCATTGTAGCGTGAGAGAAATGTATTTTACACTCGAATGGCTAACATATACAATACATACTGCTGTACTATTGTAGTATTTCTAATTAGGTTTGATGTTTTGAATGTTACATTTATGTGAATGTACCATACAAAACTAATTGTGTACTACATATGTGCTTTAAGGGCAACCTCTGGCTAATTTGTGGCCCTAACAATAATTTAATTTTGAGCCCCTTATTTTGAGCTTTGAGCCATTATTTTGTAATGAAAGTAATTCAATGTATTTATTTATTTTTTTAATCAAACCCACATGTAATGTGATGCATGTTTTGTACTAAAAGGACTTTGTTTAAAATACATTGTTCAATATTTTTTTTTGTGCAAAATGAATAAAAATACATATTTAAACATCTGCCTGGCACTTTTGCGTCCAGGATTCGATCCCTGATTGACGGTTCATCAGCCCTAGCACTAACACTGCACACCATGGGGGAGAGTAAGAATGTCTTGGGAAATTTTACCATTATACAGTTCATCCGGAATATATTCACAGTGCTTCACTTTTTCTCAACTCGGTTATGGTACAGCCTTATTCCAAAATAGAATAGGTTAATTTTCATCTTAACAACTCTATACATTATACCCCGTAATGACAATCCGTCAATCCATCCATTTTCTACTGCTTGTCCTTCTCTGGGTTGCTGGGGTGGCTGGAGCCTGTGAAAAGTTTTTTTTTTTGCAAATGTATTAACAATAAAAAACTAAAAAATCCCATGTAAATAAGTGTTAGAGCCATTTCGGACATAATGACACATATGTCTTAAGTTTACTTATCATGCTTTGTTTAAAGTAAATTTGATTATACAGTAATAGCTCACATGACTGTATATTTTTTATTTTGCTATATTATTGGTGTATAGTTTAAAATAGTATCTTTCAATTCCTATTAATGCAGTTGTGCTCAATTTGTTTGCTCTGTTTAGAGTGGCTGTCATAAAGTGCCAGTTGCTGTAAATTGTCAGTAACTGCTGTGAAAGGAGTGATGTTTGGTTTTTGGAAGGTCAAACACAAGAGCAACAGCTTTTTTTGACCGTGTTTAAACGTATGTAAATTTGACTAAAGAAGTCTGAAGATGTACTACCGCCTCAATGATGTGTTTTCGCTCACATCATCTGTATATATATAAAAGTGAAAATAAACCCTGTCATTTTTTTTATATACTTTGGATCGTTTGCCTGTTGTTATTGTGGGATGCAGGAACAGCAAATTTAAGAAAACCACGCGTCTGAAATGCCATGCCCTGCCGAGGAAACGACAAAGGAAGGTTAGTTGCCGTTAAGGATGAACCATCAAAGGAACTGCGACGCACAAACTTAATTGGTGCACAGCTGGAGGAGCGACATCTAGAAAGGACACTTGCTTATTGCTGCACTAAGTGGAATATTGGTCAATGACTTTCCCTGGACTTTTGACAATATATCTCAATTGCAACAACTCTGGAGGATGAGAAGGCTATCAAGTAGGTTGATTGTGATGAAAAGTTTAAGACAACCTATTTAATATGGAGCAAAAGGACATAGCCACCCTCACTAAGAGAGTACCTAAGTTAACTGTTCCAGCACAAGACGAGATGCTGCAGCAGCTTAAAGGAACAAGGAAAGCTTATCTGATGACTTTTCAAGCATGTACATGGCGTTTTGTGCAGCCGATGACGCAATACAAATTATTATGAGTGCTACAGAAGTTCTGCAAGACCAAACACAGTGGTATGAGACAAAAGGCAAGCGTTTAAAAGCCTTTGTGAAAAAAGTTGAAAGTTGGATACAGGTGTGAATGAACATGTGGATGAGGCAATAATAATTGATGAAGAGGTAGAGCCTGCAGATAATGATATCGTTCAAGCATAGTGAAGGCAGGAAATCCAGCCGATCTTCTTCTGATGTGTCGTCTACTGTGTCTGCTACAAGGTTGAGGATAGAAGTGGAAAAAGCTGCTTTAATAGCACGTACAGGAACATTGCAACATAGATTGGAAATTGAAAGAGAATAGGCTATGCTTAAGGCATCCATCCATCCATTTTCTACCGCTTATCCAATTTGGGGTCACGGGGGGTGCTGGAGCCTATCTCAGCTGCATTCGAGCGGTAGGCGGGGTACACCTTGGACAACTCGTCACCTCGTCGCAGGTCGGGAGTTGGAGTTGCAAACAGCTATAGCTGCTGCTATCGCAAAGCTTGCGGCGCTAAATGAGAATGATTCAGTTTGTGCAGCTGCCGTTGAAGTGAAAACAGGCACAAATATTTACCAAAAGATTCCACAACAAAGTAGTGAGGGCAGCTTTCGACATGGGCAGTCAGACAATTGAGATTTTTGGCAAAAAAGTTGTTTGGATAAAACACAGGGTAGCGTGCTTTACAATAGCTCAGAAATGAGTTGCATTCTAGTTAAACAGAAGCCTCACAAGGAAAAACGTGATTTCCTCAAGTCTAAGAGCTAGTGCTTTGGATGTCTGTTACAGGGACATCTAATTAAAGGATGTCAACAAAGACATATTTGTTAAATATGTTCTCAGAAACATCCCACCATTTTGCATTTATATAGACAAAATGAAAACAGTAAGAAACCTGACCAGGGTTCAGCTCCCATTAGTAATGAAACTTGTGGTAGGACTGGGGCCAGAGAAGTGGCTTGGACATTGTCAATCATTCCAGTAAAGGTCAAGTGTGGGAGGAACAACAAAGTAGTAGAATCATATGCGTTCCTAGAGCCAGGAAGCACTGGAACCTTCTGTACAGAGGAACTGATGAGAAGTCTTAAGATAAAAGGAAAAATGACAAAAATTATGCTATGCACTGTGGGAAAGGAAGGGATAGTCAGTGTACATGTTGTCAACGGACTAGAGGTCAGTGCTTTAGATGAAGACACATTCTTAAAGCTCCCACAAGTCTTCACACAAACTGATATTCCAGTTAAAAGAAAAAAAAATTCTCAACAAAATGATGTGGCCATATTTGAAGGAGGTTCAGCTGACGCAGATTGATGGAAGAATAGGCTTGTTAAACGGAACAAACGTACCAAATGCACTTAAACCTTGGAAGGTTCTGAACAATGAAGGAAATGGCCCATATGCAGTAAAGACTCTGGACAATCAATAGTCCTCTGAAAGAAGAAAACAAAAGCAAGGGAGATGGTGAGTGGCCACAGGTAACTGTAAACAGGATATCAGTGGTAACGCTGGAGAAAATCATGGAGCAGCAGATGAAGTTTGACTTCCCTGAGCATTATATGACTGAAAAAGTGGAGATGTCATCTGAAGACAAACACTTCATGGAAACGGTATCACAGTCAGTGAAGCTAATTGACGGACATTACAGCATAGGTCTTTCTTTGAGAAACAAGGATGTCATTTTTCCAAACAATCAAGCCTTTGCAATACAAAGAGCAGAAAGTCTGAAACGGGAACTGGTGAGAAACTACGAGTTTCATCAGGATTACATAAAGTTCATGACAGAAACAATAGGGAGATCTTATGCTGAGGAGATCCCTGCAACAGAGACCTGTGAAGGTGCCAAGAAGACGTGGTACATCCCGCATCATGGGGTTTACCAACAAAGCACAAGTTGCGAGTGGTTTTCGACTTTGCAGCGACCTATCAAAAACACTTCACTAAACTCACAATTTTGCAAGGACTTGACCTGACTTTTCTTTCATTTGCGTGCTAACGAGATTCAGATCCGAACCAATTGCCTTCATGTCTGACATTGACGGCATGTTTCATCAAGTCAGGGTTCACCCGGAAAACACAAACATGATGATATTTTTGTGGTGGCCAGACGGAGTCCTTAGTCAGGAACTGAAGGAATACAAGATGGTGGTCCACATATTTGGAGCAACTTCAGCACCAAATTGTGAAATGAATGCACTAAGAAGGTGTGCAGAAGACAACCAGGCACAGTTCAGCTCACAAACCACAAGCACTATCTTAAGGAATTTCTACGTGGATGATTGTCTAAAATATGTTGGCACAGAGATAGAGGCTATTTCTCTAATCCAAGACCTTCAGACTTTGTGCAGTTGGCGGTTTCAAGCTCACTTAGTGGGTTTCCAATAGCAGAGTTGTGCTCACATCCATGCACCAGGACAAGAGGGCAAACAAGGTCAAGAAGCTAGACTTAGAAAATGGTCACCTATTGAAAGATCTGGTTTGTGGAATCTAACACTGCAATTTGGGATCTGCATTCAAAGCAAGTCACTGGCGAGAAGAGGAGTGCTGTCAATGGGCAGCACTATTGACTACTGACCTCGACTAGGGAAGTTGTGGGTGTGACCTCCTCAGTCTCACCTACTCGTCTTCTTATGATGAAGCAGTGCCTGGAGATTCTGTGGTGGACTCTCCCATCTCAGTTCTTTAAGCCTCTGGATGCTGTGGTGCTGTCTTGGTTGACAAAGCTCTGCAGCATTGTGTGGACATCGAGGGCGGTACCTCTGGATTTGCAGACCAGGGTGGTGGTTCCTCTTGTGGGATCAAATTCCTTAGCCTGCCGATAAGTTCAATGCATGTGTGCTGGATAGTCAAACCCCAGATTCGGGAGGAGCGCTGTGGTTTTTGTCCTGGTGGTGGAACTGTGGACCAGCTTTATACTCTCTGCAGGGTCCTTGAGGGTGCATGGGAATTTGTCCAACCAGTCTACATGGGCTTTGTGGACTTGGAGGAGGCATTTGACTATGTCCCTTGGAAATTCCTGTGAGGAGTGCTTAGAGAGCTGGGGTACCTGACCACCTGATTATGGCAGTCCACTCCTAATCTTTCTCTCCAACGTCCGCTCACTTCCCAACAAGATGGACGAGCTAGTGTTGCTGATGAGAAAAAACAAGGACTTTTCCTCATCTTGTGTTTTGTGCTTCACGGAAACGTGGGTGAGCGCGAGTGTCCCTGACAGCGCGGTTCAACTGGAGGGCTTTCATCTTCTCCGCGCGGACCGAGACCCGGGGCTCTCCGGCAAAGCAAGAGGCGGTGGAGTCTGCTTCTTCATCAACAACAACTGGTGTACAGACGTGACGGTTATAACCCAACACTGCTCTCCTGCTCTGGAATATATTTTCATTCACAGTAAGCCCTTTTACTCACCACGTGAGATCATTTCATTCATACTGGTGGCTGCCTACATACCGCACAGCGCGGACGAGCATGACGCTCAGCGCACGCTTGCAGACCAGATCTTACATGTGGAGCGGTCTTTCCCGGACTCTCTTGTTATCGTGCTTGGTGACTTTAACAAGGGAAATTTGAGCCAGGAATTACCCAAGTAGGGGCAGTTTATTAAATGCCCGACCAGAGAGGACAACACTTTGGATCACTGTTACACTACAATAAGCAAGGCATACATACATTGCGCGCTGCTCTCGGACTATCAGATCACGTGATGGTGCACTTAATCCCTTCATACAGACAGAGACAGAAACTGGTAAAACCTGTTATGAAGACCATTAAGAAGTACACCGCTGAGGCTGTGGGGGAGCTGCGCGCATGTTTTGAGACGACAGACTGGGAGGCAATTGGAGCGGCCACGGAAAATTCGGACGAGTATACTGACACTGTGAACTCATACATACAGTTCAATGAGGCGCGTATCATTCCAACGTGCACTAGGGCTTGTTATAACAACGACAAGCCCTGGTTCACACCCAAGCTACGACAGCTGCACAAGAATAGGGAAGCTGCGTGGAGGAGTGGGGACCGGAGTACCTACAGAGAAGTGAAGTACCACTTCAACAGGGAAGTGGAGAAAGCTAAATATGTGTACTCTAACCGTCTACAGGAACAGTTCAGCTCCAATGACTCTGCAGCCGTGTGGAGAGGGCTTAGGGCCCTTACGAACTATAAGTCTAAAACCCCCCAGGCCCTGATAGACCGGACTCTCGCTCAGGGCCTCAACACACATTACTGTCGTCACGAACAGCCTTCAGCTCATCAAAGCTCTGCTCCCCCACCATCACCCCCCCCCCATGCCCCTCCACCAACACCAGCACTTCATTAAATGACTCCAAAGACATCAAAGGACTCCAAGAACATCACAGGACTTCATCAAAGGCCCTCTCCATCTTAGAGGAGGATGTATGCCGGCAGTTCATGAAGCTGAACACGCGAAAGGCCCCCTGGCCAGATGGTGTCTCCCCCTCCACCCTGAGACACTCGCGGACCAGCTGGCTCCTGTCGTCACTGACATTTTTAACACCTCTCTGGAGCTATGCCGCGTGCCGTCCTGCTTCAAGACCTCCACCATCGTCCCTGTCCCCAAGAAACCACGAATCAAAGGACTTAATGACTACAGGGCGGTGGCGCTGACGTCTATGGTCATGAAGTCCTTTGAGCGCTTGGTCCTTCCCCACCTCAAGGACATCACCGCCCCTTTCCTGGACCCACTCCAGTTTGCCTACAGAGCCAACAGGTCTGTGGATGATGCAGTGAACCTGGCCCTCCCCTTCATCCTGGAGCATCTGGACTCCCCAGGAACCTACACCAGGAAGCTGTTTGTGGACTTCAGCTCTGCCTTCAACACCATCCTCTCTGGACTGCTACTAGACAAGCTCTACCAGCTCAGCATGCCCGACTCCCTCTGCAGTTGGATCAATGACTTCCTGACGGACTGAAGACAGCACTTGCGGCTGGTGAAGATTGTCTCGGACAGTCGAACCACGAACACTGGTACTCCTCAGGGCTCTGTACTTTCCCCCTGGCTCTTCTCCCTGTATATAAACTGCTGCACCTCCAGTCACCAGTCTGTAAAGGTGCTCAAGTTTGCGGACGACACTACCTTCATCGGACTCATCTCGCATGGCGACGAGTCCGTCTACAGGAGAGAGGTGGACCGACTGGTGTCCTGGTGCAGCCTCAACAACCTGGAGCTGAGAACGCCCAGAAAACAGTGGAGATGATCATGGACTTCAGGAAAGTCACAGCCCCACCACCCCCCCTCACCCTGATTGACTCTCCCACCCCCGTCTCCATTGTGGACTCCTTCCATTGCTTGGGCACCACCATCGCCCAGGACCTCAGGTGGGAGCCGACCATCAGCTCCCTCATCAAAAAGGTCCAGCAAAGGATGTACTTCCTGCGGCAGCTGAGGAAACTTAAGGTGCTGACCGAGATGCTGGTGCAGTTCTACTCAGCCATCATCGAATCCATCCTCACCTCCTCCATCACCGTGTGGTTCCCCAGCGCCACAAGCATCGACTGCAGTGCATCGTACGTGCTGCTGAGAAGATTATTGGCTGCAAGCTCCCATCCCTCCAGGACCTGTTCTCCTCCAAGACTAGGAGGCGTGTGGGTCGGATCACAGTTGACTCTTCTCATCCTGGACACAAACTATTCTCCTCTCTCCCCTCTCCCCTCAGGCAGGAGACTACGGTCCATCCAGACCCACACATCCCGCCACCTGAACAGTTTTTCCCCCTCGGCCATTAGGCACATGAACAATAACAAGATCTGATAGCTCAGTTACAGCTCAATTTATTACCTATTCTGTTTTATGTGTGTTTTATGTTGCACAATTGCACCAAGAAAAATTCCTAGTTTGTGAACCCGTTCTCAAACAATGGCAATACAAACTATTCTGATTCTGATTCTAATTCTAATATATACAAGACCATGGGTACAAGCAGCCAGAATGAGTTTATTCTGTTGGGTGGCGGGGCTCTCCCTTAGAGATAGGGTGAGAAGCTCTGTCATTCGGGAGAAGCTCAGAGTAAAGCCGCTGCTCCTTCACATCGAGAGGAGCCAGATGAGGTCGTTCGGGCATCTGGTCAGGAGGCCCCCCGGATGCCTCCCTGGTGAGGTGTTTAGGGCACAGCCGGCCGGTAGGAAGCCACCGGGAAGACCCAGGACACAATGGCGAGCATGCTGTATGTCTCCCAGATGGCCTGGGAATGCCTCGGGCTCACCCGGGAGGAGCTAGAAGAAGGTGTTGGGTAGAGGGAAGCCTGGGCTTCTGTGCTGCCCCGGCCACTTGACCTTGAATAAGCGGAAGAATATGGACGGATAGATGGATGAATTGGTTCTTAAACAAGATTCCTGCCTCAACAAATGTCCATATTTTAGTCAAAGTTTGTACTGTTTGAAAACAGTATAAAGCGCTTTACAGTACTTTGTATCAAGCAACATAACAATGGGTGATGGATCAACTTTCTATTTAATAACTAATTCAAAAAATAACAACTAGCTGAACTGTCCTCATAGCAGTCGCCATGCTGACACGCACACACGCACTGTCACTAACCCTTTGTTGCACTCACTGTTTGAAGTCACAAAACTCTGTAACTTTAACAGACAGGTCACTCCTATAATTATGAATAAAAACACTAAATCCACTTTACCTCGTCAGTTGATCTTCTTGGCATGCGGCGTAAAGGAGAATCAGGGGGGGAGGAAGCAATGTCGACAACGCTGTAAATACTTTCTGAATTTTTCAAACCACACATTGCTTGTCAATTGCTTTTTTTTACTCATATTAAGCTATTAAAACTATAAAAATGCTGTACAACGGCTAAACAGCACCTGAAAAGCTCACAAAGTTGCACAGTAGCTAACGAAAGCACTGACTAAATGTGCAATGGAGATCAATCAGCACGCCTAAGCAAAATACATTTTCTGCCAGGCACAAAATGGCTGCAAGGCACACAATGGGTAAAAACATTCATACCCTGAGACAAAGTTTCGAAAAGTTCATACAATGAAGGGTGCATAAATGTAGGTTGCACTGTATATGTATTTGACATTGTTTTCACCATGTACAATTATAATTATTCTCTCTGAAATGTCTTTTGTGTTCATATTTTTGGGTGCCTGAAACAAATTAATTGAATTTTCGTTGTGTCATGGAATTGTCCAAAATGTTTTCTGTATCCTGGAGCATTCAAAGTTCCTTTCACTGGAAATAAGGGGCCAAGCCCAACTCCTGAAAGACAACCCCACACCACAATTTCTCCTCCACCAAATTTCACACTCGGCACAATGCAGTCCGAAATGTACCGTTATCCTGGCAACCTCCAAACCCAGACTGGTCCATCAGATTGCCAGATAGAAAAGCGTGATTCATCACTACAGAAAACGCATCTCCACTGCTCTAGAGTGCAGTGGGGACGTGCTTTATAATACTGCATCCAACGCTTTGCATTGGACTTGGTAATGTACGGCTTAGATGCAGCTGCTCGGCCATGGAAACCCATTCCATGAAGCTCTCTGCGTACTGTACGTGGGCTAATTGGAAGGTCACATGAAGTTTGGAGCTCTGTAGCAACTGACTGTGCAGAAAGTCGGCGACGTCTTTGCACTGTGCGCCTCAGCATCCGCTGACCCCTCTCTGTCATTTTACATGGCCTACCACTTTGTGGCTGAGTTGCTGTTGTTACCAAACTCTTCCATTTTCTTATAATAAAGTCGACAGTTGACTTTGGAGTATATAGGAGCGAGGAAATTTTACGACTGGATTTGTTGCACAGGTGGCATCCTATGACAGTTCCACGCTGGTAATCACTGAGCTCCTGCGAGCGGCCCATTCTCTCACAAATGTTTGTAGAAACAGTCTCCATGCCTAAGTGCTTGATTGTATAGACCTGTGGCCGGGCCAAGTGATCGGGACACCTGCTTCTGATCATTTGGATGGGTGGCCAAATACTTTTGGCAATATAGTGTATAACTATGATACAGCAGAAAGTAACCATATATTAACAGTAAATTAGCAAGTAGATTAAAAATGGTTTAGAGAAAATAATACAACTAAAATGAGGCAATACGCATGTGTCAGCAGAAAAATTAGGAGCCTTTGTAACCTGTTTTGAAATGTTTTTTTTTTACTTTTTTAACAGCAGCATGGGGCATGTGTAGTCATTTGAGGGCCCAAGGTAAACCGAGGACCTACACATGAAAAAAAATATTTATTTACCATGTTGTTAGAAACAAACAACTGAGGGCCTAAGATCCAAATACCACGCGCTAAAAAGCATGCGCAAACTATAAAATTGCGTGTAGTATTAGAGGGCATGTTGTCTGTGATCTACTAAGACTAATAACTGGGGAAAACCGCCTTATTTAAATTAGGTGTTTTCCTGTACTACTAGCTGTAGCCTATTGAAAAATATTTTACCTCCACTTTCATTTAAATATGTACGATAAAGCTATGTACGATAAAGCACACATCTATAATCTGTTACACCTTTTCTGCAATATAGAACCGCTGTCACGGCGCGGAGTCGAACCCATGTTTCCTCTGCAGCTGGAGCTGCCGACACCTCCGCTGGCAGCGCACTCAGACACACCCCTGCTCGTGCTGAGCGCAGCACGCCCACACATCAACAAGCCTGCAGACAATCTGTAATCTGCACACCTGGACTTGATGAGAGGGAGCAGCAAAAATACCAGCGGACCCGAGAAACCTTTGCCAGAACATCGCTAACCTTCCAAAAAGCATCACGTCTGGCATCCCTCCCCTGTGCTTTGCTCGCCCTTTCTTTGCTCTCTCGCTCCATGTCTCCCTGGTTCATGTCCCTTGTGTCTTCCACAGTGACTCCCCTATCTTCCGTGATCATGACTTGCCTCTCGACATCCATCCGGATTCCTGACAGCCTTCCTCGATCCACGACCTCCCTGCTCGGACCCAGACCACGCTGCCTCGCTTCTGCCCTCGACCTCTTGCCTGTTCATGGACTGCCTATTCGCCTTGCCCCTCTCGATTCGACGAAGGATACAACCAACACTCACAGACAACAACCCCTGGTAACATTTACACTATTGATATTACACATAGTCTACACTCATTCACTTAGAGTAGCATACACACGACACGTAATCATCAAAGGTTTAAATAAACCTTGTGAAACCGCAGTTCTGCCCTGGTTGTCGCCTCCTTCCCTTCTCTGTACATAACAATACGTTCTGGCCACAACATGTCGGAATCAGGCGACAATGCCAAGTCCCAGTCCCGGACATCCAGAATTTCTGACCTGGCTATCCTTTGCTCCGTCATGAGCGAACAACATGTTTGTTTTTCTGCCCTTGAGGACAACCTGGAGCGAGCCTTTATTTGACTATATTCCAAGCTGGACAGCGTATGCCCTGGGGCCAGTCCCGGACCCATGGTACCTCCACATGTTTCTCAAGTCCGGGGACTTGAACACAGCATTCTGGAACGGGAGCCCGGGATTGCCAGCCCTAGACCCTTTGATGGGGACTTTGAACTATGTAGGGGTTTTCTGGTACAGTGTGACCTCATTTTTTCGTCATCAGCCCTCCCGCTATTCCACAGATGGAGCCAAGATTGGATTTATTTTCTCCTTGCTTTCCGGTCCGGCTTTCAAGTGGGCTACTGCCGCAGTCGACAGGACCGTGGGTCTCAACTCCGACTACTCTGCATTTCGTACTGAATTTCGGTCCGTCTTTGATCACCTCAAGGATGGGGGGGACGCGGCCGGACGTCTGCACTCCATCTCGCAGGGCTCACGTTCTGTGGCAGCCTATACCCTGGAATTCCGGACCCTGGCGGCAGACAGCGGTTGGGGTGACCGGGCGCTCGAAAGCGCATTCCGCCGCGGCCTCTCTGAGGATATTAAGGATGGTCTGCTGAGAGACAGACCTACTTCCTGCAAAGACCTCATCGAACTGACCCTCCAATTCGACCTAAGACTTTGTGAGCACGCAGCAGAGCAAGACCAAACTCTGCCTACCTTCAAGGCAGAAGTGGAACCATACCATGCCCCTACTACCACGATGGCAACCCCTGAGCCCATGCAGTTGGGAAGGACACAGTTGCCCATAGAGGAAAGGGAGAGGAGGTACAGGCAGCGCCTCTGCCTCTACTGTGGTCTTGCCGGACATAATTGTCCTGCGAGACCAAAAGATCAGGCTCACCAGCAGAGGGGATCCTGGTGAGACATACCTTATTTCCCCGTAAGGAAGAAAACCCCGACATACTGCTACCGCTACTCTGGCCTGGGACAAGAGGAGCATTCAAGTGGAGGAATTTGTGGACTCTGGAGCTGAAGAAAGTCTTTTGGACTATGGGTTCGCCCGGCAGATGGGCATTCCCCTGATCTCCCTGGACAAGACACTGCCTACACAGGCCCTGGATGGATGGCCGTTGGGCCCCATCAAGTACCGCACGGAACCCCTTTCCATGACCATTTCTGGTAACCACAGGGAAACCATCAGTCTATGGGTGATGGAAGTTCCAGTAGCCCCACTTGTTCTTGGAAGGTCTTGGCTTCGTCACCACAACCCCCATATCTCTTGGACTTCCGGCAGAATCCTGGCTTGGAGCACACCCTGCATGGCCAACTGTCTTGGGTCAGCGTCTCCTCCGGTCCACCACTCCAGTACCACGACTCCTCAGGCCGATCTATCCCTGGTTCCTGCTTGCTACCATGACTTAGCCGAGGTCTTCAGTAAGGTACGTGCTCTGGGACTACCCCCTCATAGACCCTTCGACTGTGCCAATGAGCTACTCCCTAACACTACCCTGCCGTCTAGCCGCATTTACAATTTGTCTCTTCCAGAGAAGGAGGCCATGAGGAACTACATCACGGAGGGCCTTGCCTCAGGCATCATTACCCCGTCCAGTATCCACTGGCGGTGGGATTCTTTTTCGTGGCCAAGAAGGACGGGTCCCTTCGGCCCTGCATTAATTACCGTCACCTTAACAACATTACCATTAAGAACAAGTACCCTCTTCCGCTACTCAACTTCTATTTTGAGTCCTTGGCACCTGCAACCATATTCACTAAACTGGATCTCTGTAACGGCTATCACCTGGTACGAATCAGAGAGGGAGACGAGTGGAAGACGACCTTCAACACCCATATGGGGCATTACAAGTACCGGGTAATGCCTTTTGGACTTACCAACGCACCTGCAGTTTTTCAAACTCTTGTCAACGACATCCTCCGGGACATGCTGGATCAATGTGTGGTAGTGTACCTTGACGATATTCTGATTTTCTCCCGTAACATCTCTGACCACCAGCAACATGTCCGTCGTGTCCTACAACGTCTCCTGGAAAATTGCCTATTTGTGAAGGCAGATACATTTTCCAAGATGGCGACGCTTCATGGCGGCAGCTTCTTGCGAGCGCTCCTGGAAGTGTAGACCGATTTGGCAAAAATACCCCTCAATTCAGTCAATTTCATGGCTGGCTCACAGCGTGTTCACTCCGTGATCACTTACGACCGACTTACGATTCTGGATGCGGAGAGATCGGGCCATTTTGGCCTGAAAGATGCGTGTACGGTGGACCTACTCGCTAGCTTGGGAATTCTTCGCGAGCTACATCCAGCAGTGGCCTTTGAAGCAGCGGTGTCCACTACCAGCGGAGACCGTCAACGAAAGAGACATAAGCGGTGCACTCGGAAGCAGAAGCGGGGGTGTCGGGCGGGGCTAACAACAAAGCTAAAGGCGTTGTTGTTAGCGGGGCTAACGAAAAAGTTAAATGCTAATCCACAAAGAAGCGCTAATAAGGAGTCTGTTAAGCTAGAACTAGCCAGCGCCAGGCTGGATAATCCCTCCACACATAGCAATTCTCTTAGAATAAAACACAACTCACATGTTTTTTCTGCGTCACAGGTGGACATGCATTTTACTGAGGTGGCAAACAATCTAAAAATTCCTGTCATATCAATTCCTAGATATGGTCGAAATTATTTAAAGTGCACTACGCATAATAAACGTAACATTATTAATATTGCTACTACGGATACTTTCAACAAAAACTCCTCAAAACAGCCCACCACCTATAATATGGGCTTTTTAAACATAAGATACTTATCTTCCAAAACGTTATTAGTTAATGAAGTCATTAGAGACAACAATCTTGATGTCGTTGGTCTAGCCGAGACCTGGCTCAAACCAGACGATTTTTTTGCGCTGGGTGAGGCATCTCCTCCTGGCTATACGGGAACGCATATTGCCCGTCCCATTAAAAGGGGTGGGGGTGTTGCATTAATATACAACAAAAACTTTAGCCTTACCTCGGACCTAAATAATAAATATAACTCGTTTGAGGTGCTTACTGTGAGGTTTGTCACACCGCTGCCTCTGCACCTGGCTGTCATCTACCGCCCCCCAGGGCCCTATTCGGACTTTATCAATGAATTTTCAGAGTTCGTTGCTGATCTAGTGACGCACGCCGACAATATAATCATAATGGGAGACTTTAACATCCATATGAATACCCCATCGGACCCTCCATGCGTGGCGCTCCAGACTATAATTGATAGCTGTGGTCTTACACAAATAATAAATGAACCCACGCATCGCAACGGTAATACGATAGATCTAGTGCTCGTCAGGGGTGTCACCACCTCCAAAGTTACGATACTCCCGTACACTAAAGTAATGTCCGACCATTACCTTATAAAATTCGAAGTTCTGACTCATTGTCAACAAACTAATAATAATAATAATAACTACTATAGCAGCCGCAACATTAATGCTGCCACAACGACGACTCTTACTGACCTACTGCCTTCGGTAATGGCACCATTCCCAAATTATGTGGGCTCTATTGATAACCTCACTAACAACTTTAACGACGCCCTGCGCGACACCATTGATAGTGTAGCACCGCTAAAGCTAAAAAGGGCCCCTAAAAGGCGTACCCCATGGTTTACAGAAGAAACTAAAGCCCAGAAATTATCATGTAGAAAGCTGGAACGCAAATGGCGTGCGACTAAACTTGAGGTTTTCCATCAAGCATGGAGTGATAGTTTAATAACTTATAAACGCATGCTTACCTCAGCTAAAGCTAAATATTACTCAAATCTCATCCACCTCAACAAAAATGATCCTAAATTGTTGTTTAGTACAGTAGCATCGCTAACCCAACAAGGGACTCCTCCCAGTAGCTCCACCCACTCAGCAGATGACTTTATGAATTTATTTAATTAGAAAATTGAAATAATTAGAAAAGAGATTAAAGACAATGCATCTCAGCTACAATTGGGTTCTATTAACACAGATACGACTGTGTATACGACGGACACTGCCCTCCAAAATAGTTTCTCCCTTTTTGATGAAATAACATTGGAGGAATTGTTAAAATGTGTAAATGGGACAAAACAAACAACATGTTTACTTGACCCAATTCCTGGGAAACTTATCAAGGAGCTTTTTGTATTATTAGGTTCATCAGTGTTAAATATGATAAACTTATCACTTTCCTCTGGCACTGTTCCCCTAGCATTCAAAAAAGCGGTTATTCATCCTCTACTCAAAAGACCTAACCTCGATCCTGACCTCATGGTGAACTACCGGCCGGTGTCCCACCTTTCGTTTATCTCGAAAATCCTTGAAAAAATTGTCGCACAGCAGCTAAATGAACACTTAGCATCTAACAATCTCTGTGAACCTTTTCAATCCGGTTTCAGGGCAAATCACTCTACGGAGACAGCCCTCGCAAAAATGACTAATGATCTATTGCTAACGATGGATTCTGATGCGTCATCTATGTTGCTGCTTCTTGATCTTAGCGCCGCTTTCGATACTGTTGATCATAATATTTTATTAGAGCTTATCAAAACGCGTATTGGGATGTCAGACTTAGCCTTGTCTTGGTTTAACTCTTATCTTACTGACAGGATGCAGTGTGTCTCCCATAACAATGTGACCTCGGACTATGTTAAGGTAACGTGCAGAGTTCCCCAGGGTTCGGTTCTTGGCCCTGCACTCTTTAGTATTTACATGCTGCCGCTAGGTGACATCATACGCAAATACGGTGTTAGCTTTCACTGTTATGCGGATGACACCCAACTCTACATGCCCCTAAAGCTGACCAACACGCCGGATTGTAGTCAGTTGGAGGCGTGTCTTAATGAAATTAAACAATGGATGTCCGCTAACTTTTTGCAACTCAACGCCAAGAAAACGGAAATGCTGATTATCGGTCCTGGTCAACACCGACATCTATTTAATAATACCACCTTAACATTTGACAACCAAACAATTAAACAAGGCGACTCGGTAAAGAATCTAGGTATTATCTTCGACCCAACTCTCTCGTTTGAGTCACACATTAAGAGTGTTACTAAAACGGCCTTCTTTCATCTCCGTAATATCGCTAAAATTCGTTTAATTTTGTCCACAAACGATGCTGAGATCATTATCCATGCGTTCGTTACATCTCGTCTCGATTACTGTAACGTTTTATTTTCGGGCCTCCCTATGTCTAGCATTAAAAGATTACAGATGGTACAAAATGCGGCTGCTAGACTTTTGACAAAAAATAGAAAGTTTGATCATATTACGCCTATACTGGCTCACTTGCACTGGCTTCCTGTGCACCTAAGATGCGACTTTAAGGTTTTACTACTTACGTATAAAATACTGCACGGTCAAGCTCCTGCCTATCTTGCCGATTGTATTGTACCATATGTCCCGGCAAGAAATCTGCGTTCAAAGAACTCCGGCTTATTAGTGATTCCCAGAGCCCAAAAAAAGTCTGCGGGCTATAGAGCGTTTTCTATTCGGGCTCCAATATTATGGAATGCCCTCCCGGTAAAAGTTAGAGATGCTACCTCAGTAGAAGCATTTAAGTCTCATCTTAAAACTCATTTATACTCTAGCCTTTAAATAGACTCCCTTTTTAGACCAGTTGATCTGCCGTTTCTTTTCTTTTCTTTTCTACTCTGCTCCGGGGTGGACCGCTAGCCTGTTCATCGGATGGGGACATCTCTACGCTGCTGACCCGTCTCCGCTCGGGATGGTTCCTGCTGGCCCCACCATGGACTGGACTTTCGCTGATGTGTTGGACTTTCACAATATTATGTCAGACCCACTCAACATCCATTGCTTTCGGTCTCCCCTAGAGGGGGGGGGGTTACCCACATATGCGGTCCTCTCCAAGGTTTCTCATAGTCATTCACATTGACGTCCCACTGGGGTGAGTTTTCCTTGCCCGTATGTGGGCTCTGTACCGAGGATGTCGTTGTGGCTTGTACAGCCCTTTGAGACACTTGTGATTTAGGGCTATATAAATAAACATTGATTGATTGATTGATTGATAAATGCTGCTTCCACTCCTCTTCGGTTGAGTACCTGGGATTTGTGGTCGAAAGGGGCCACATTAGACCCGACCCAAAGAACACGGAGGCCGTGGTAAAGTGGCCTCAACCTACTAATAGGACGGAACTTCGGAGCTTCCTCGGCTTCGCTGGCTTCTATCGGTGATTCATTCAGGACTTCAGTAGTGTTGCGGCACCACTCCATTGTCTCACGTCACCTAACGTGCCTTTTGTATGGACTCTTTTGGCTAGGAAGGCCTTCAAGGATATAAAGGAGCGTTTTGTTTCTGCCCCCATTCTTGTCCACCCCGACTTAGACACTGCATTCCTGGTGGAGGTAGATCCCTCAGACTCGGGGATTGGGGATATTCTCTCACAACGGTCAAAAAGTGACAATTTGATTCACCCTGTTGCCTTCTTCTCTAGGCGCCTGACCCAGGCCGAACAGAACTACGACGCTGGGAATAGGGAATTATTGGCGGTCCTTGAGGCCCTGGTGGAATGGAGACATTGGCTGGAAGGAGCTAGACACCAGTTTTAGATCCTGACCGACCACAGCAACCTTCTTTACATCCGAGCGGCCAAGAGAATCAACAACCGCCAGGCAAGGTGGCAGCAGTTTTTCTCCCGCTTCAACTACGTGCCCTCTTTCAGGCCAGGTTCTAAGAACACTAAGGCTGACACACTGTCCCGGTTATTCGTGAAAGAACCCACCGGTCCATCAGTGGCGGAACCCATCCTTCCTCCCACTCGCATCGTAGGGATGGTAACTTGGAAAGTGGAGGACCTGGTAAAATCTGCACTGCGCTCCAATCCAGGACTGGGAGGTGGACCTCCCAACAAGCTGTTTGTCCATCGGGAGCTACGACCCAGGGTCCTGGATTAGGGGCACTCCACCCTGTTCTCATGCCATCCAGGCTTTCAACGATCCCTATCGCTGCTGCAAAGACGTTTTTGGTGGCCATCCATGGCCAAGGACACTCTTGAGTTCATCGCTGCTTGTTCTACTTGTGCCCGTAGTAAGATGTCACACAGGCCTCCTGCTGGTCTCATTCGCCCTCTCTCCATTCCTGCCCGTCCTTGGTCACACATCGCCCTGGATTTCGTCACAGGATTTCCAGCTCCAGAGGTAACACCACTATCTTAACAATTGTTGACCGTTTCTCCAAGGCAGCCCACTTCATTCCGCTGTGCAAGTTACCTTCTGCTTCAGAGACTTCTGATCTCCTCACACTACACATCGTCAAGCAACATGGTATCCGGGTGGATATCGTCTCTGACCGAGGCCCTCAGTTTACCTCCCAAATATGGAGAGCCTTCTGCAAGGGAATCGGTCAGCCTCACATCAGGATACCATACCCAAAGCAACGGGCAGGCTGAGAGGGAAAATCAAAGCTTGGAGACCATGCTCCGCTGTGTCGCCAGTCATCAACGCATGTCCTGGAGCAATTTTCTGCCTTGGGTGGAGTTTTCTTATAACTCCTTGAAGAGCTCCGTTACCGGTATGTCCCCATCTGAGTGCTCATTGGGTTATCAACACCCTTGTTTCCCCAACAGTAACTAGAAATCACTGTGCCCTCGACTAGGGCTCATATTAGGCGGTGTCAGAGCGTGTGGAGAGCCGCTCATGCAGCCTTGGAGAAGGCATCCGAGAAGATGTGCCGCAACGCAAATCGTCATCACATCCCACATCCTATCAGCCAGGACAACAAGTGATGCTGCTCACTAAGGACCTCAGCCTCCAGGTACCATCTAAGAAATTGGCTCCACGTTACGTTGGTCCATTCTCCATCATGTCCATCATAAATCCTGTTTCTGTTAAGTTGGCTGCCCCACCCTCGGTCAAGCGGCATCCAGTGGTCCATGTTTCCCAGATTAAACCGGTAGCGGAGAGCGCTCTGTCCCTTCCTGTCCCTGCCCCCTACCCTCTAGGTTCTTGGCTAATGGAGATCAGATTTGGACGGTTAAGGAAATCCTCAGGGTCCGTCAACAAGGTAGGGGGCTCGTTTATTTGGTTGACTGGGTGGGATATGGACCAGAGGACAGATCCTGGGTGCCAGCCTCCTACCTTGCCGATCCCTCACTTCTAGAGGATTTCTACCGTGCCAATCCTGATGCTCCTCAGCGCTCGTCGGGGGCCTCGCATAAAGGGGGGGGGGGGGGGTACTGTCACGGCGCAGCTGGAGCTGCCGGCACCTCCGCTGGCAGCGCACTAAGACACACCCCTGCACGCCCACGCAGCAACGAGCCTGCAGACAATCTGTAATCAGCACACCTGGACTTGATGAGAGGGAGTGGCATAAAGACCAGCGGACCCGAGGAACCTTTGCCAGAACGTCGCTAACCTTCCAGTAAGCATCACGTCTGGCATTCCCTCCCCTGTGCTTTGCTCACCCTTTCTTTGCTCTCTCTCTCCGTGTCTCCCTGCTTAATGTCCCTTGTGTCTTCCACAGTGACTACCCTGTCTTCCGTGATCGTGACTTGCCTCTCGACATCCATCCAGATTCCTGACAGCCTTCCTCGATCCATGACCTTCCTGCTCGGACCCAGACCACGCTGCCTCGCTCCTTGCCCCTCTTGATTCGATGAAGAATACAACCAACACTCACAGACAACAACCCCTGGTAACATTTACACTATTAATATTACACATAGTCTACACTCATTCACTTAGAGTAGCATACACACGCCACGTAATCATCAAAGGTTTAAATAAACCTTGTGAAACCGCAGTTCTGCCCTGGCTGGTTGTCGCCTCCTTCCCTTCTCTGTACATAACAACCGCAATAAAAACAACATAAACTATCTTTAGCTCGCTGATATGCGCCCTGCAGAAAGGAGGTGGACTATCACAACAACAGTTAATTTTTACAGCTAAATGATCCAAACACACGAAAATGCATATTGAATGGCATTTTTTCATATACACTAGGAGCTATGTTATAACAATACATTTCCTAATTTAAAAAAAACAAACGTCATTTTAAAAAGAAATGCCAAAAGACACGAAAACGCATCAGTTGAATTAGTTTTAATCAGCCTCGTAAGTCATCCAGCGGCCATAAAAATTCTAAAATGATATTGCTGAATAGACAATAGATGTAATATGTTTTATTTCTCACATTCCAAAGATGTTGAAACGCACATGGATCGAGGGTTCTCCGTCCATTGTCAAACTAGCGCCTGTAGAACAGTTTTAGCCTTGATAAATCACACACTGTGTGTTCTAAGTAATTACATTTGCATCCTCTCCTCCCAGTATTGTGGGCATTCTGACGATCAGCATATATTATGTATATTCGTGAAGACAGACACACTAAATGGATTGAGCTCCTTATTCAGCTCACTAAATAGACGCAATCACCTGCGCACAAGTTTAGTACATTTGTTTGCATGTGTTCTAGTCCATGCAAACCTTTAGTAGATTATTTTTTACTGCAATTAGTAAGAACATTGATCAGCGTTTCAGAAAGTATAAGCAATATTTGTGGGGATTTTTATTTTGTTAGTGCAGTTGGATCGAATGTGAAGCATAGCGCTACTTTTGTGAAGGCCAGAATTGTGGGACTGGTGGGAAAAAGAGAGCTTGAAAAATAGAGCAGTGAACAGTTGCTGTGTTTTTATATGTGATGTTTTGGGGCCCCGGGCAATTGCCTGTGTTTACCTCATGGTAAGTCCGCCCCTGAACAGCAGTGCTCAATTCCAACATGGTTTAGCTCTAACTTGCACACAACACTTCCTCGTTCCCCACCAATCACCATGAGAACTCCGTTACAGGTGGGTGTTTTGCCCAACATTGCAAATATCAACACACATTGGCGTCATCTGAGAAATTCTCCTCTTTTTGTGAAACATTTTTTCTAACAGGCAACACTTTACACGCAAACTGTCCCTCCTCTGGTGAGGCAGCATACTTTGTTACATGTTTAGTGTTTCAAGACAGCTGAGAAGAGCTGCAGTGAATGCCAATTAAAGCCATCTTGATGTTCAGACGACACAACTCTTCGCTTCGCAAACACTCCCAGTGTTGTTTTGTTTTCAGATGTGCTAATAGACGTGTCTGCGAGGCGCAATAAGCATGCAGGAGTTGAGCGTGCGTTGCACCCACTCGTACGCATGAAGAGGAAAATGCACACTTGTAGCCTGCGTGGGTGTTTATACACTAAAACAAGCTCACTAATGATTGGCATCTTGCATGAGAGTCTGCAACAAATATAACATTTATCTGATGAGTCCATCACGTCATTTCATTTAGGCACGGTTCGTTTTTTTGTTTTGGATCTTACTGGAACATGTCTTTTAAAGCACCAGTCCTCAAAGGGGGTCTTTCATGACACTATGGACAGACATAATAATACCCTTTACAATAAAAGAATAAAAAGGCCATATGAGATCAGTGCTTTTTAACAGTGTCTACAATTTGATACTTATTTTTACCTAGCCAGAAAAGAATAAAACGCCATCTGTGCTTCAGTAAAAAGTCACCCTATATTCAAATAATGAGTGTATCTTGCGTATTGTGTGGATAACTCTGCATTCACTGCTACAGTACAATATTACATATCTTAATAACGGCATTTTGGTGTCATTTGTACAGTATTGGGGAAGATACATCTTTATGCTTTTTAACCCTTTCTGTACTTTTAAAATGCATATATGGATGCAAAATATATTTATGATCTATCCTGTATGATTCAGTTTCAGTTTCATTCTCAATATGGATAAAATTAACACTTTAAAAGGCCAGTTTAGTCAACTCTGATTTGCTGGCTTTATATATCTGGCATCAGCAAGTCTTTCGTTCTCACTTGGGCTGTTTTGTATGATTTTTATAAGGTAACGGAAAAAGAAAACTGTAGATGAAAACAAAATGGTGACAAATGTATCCTTTTTGAAGGCTTCCCAGCTGTTACTTGGCCAAAGGACGACATATATGGGTCATTCCACCCGATCTGTACCATTTGCCTCCCCAGGAAATAAAATGTACAGTACAATTACCTGTAAATGTATAAAAACTTTATATATGTACATCTATATATATATATATATATATATATATATATATATATATATATATATATATATATATATATATATATATATATATATATATATATATATATATATATATATATATATATATATATATATATATATATATACTTGGCCAAAGGACGACATATATGGGTCATTCCACCCGATCTGTACCATTTGCCTCCCCAGGAAATAAAATGTACAGTACAATTACCTGTAAATGTATAAAAACTTTATATATATATATATATATATATATATATATATATATATATATATATATATATATATATATATATATATATATATATATATATATATATATATAAATACATATATATATATATATATATATATATAAATGTATTTGCTAAAAACTCACTCTTGTTACTTGCAGTCCTTTATTTTTCACGTTTTTTATATTTATTTAATTGTTTTTATTCTTATTTTAGTTATTTATTTTATTAACTTTTACTTCAGTCCTGTTACTATAATAAGTCATCTTGAGCTAAGAAACCTTGTACAAAGAAGAAATAATGTTACCTGAAATAAGCCAATTCACATTTTGAGTAATTCAATACGTGTATTGTCAGATTTAAAGTTATACAAAAGACAAAAAAAAAAGGTTATAACAAGCAAATTGCACTGAATCGGTGAAAAGGCCTGCCACATATCTAAAAAATGACATTTTATATTTCTCACTGTACAATTGTAGAAAGTCAACATGTGTAGAAATCTGTTAATTGGGGGGCAAATATGATGGAGAGTTGGCAATATGTGCCATTTCTTCTCCACAAAAGGGCTCTTAATGTGTCAGATTGTACAAAGGCTGCCCTCAGGTCACCAAAGTTGGGTTAAGGTTTGGGTTCTTGTTTTCCACTAAAAAAGTATTTTGTTTTTCTAGTGGATGACATTGGGTTGAAGTAAATGTATTTTTTGTGTCTTAAAGCCTCGGTACCAACTTAAAAGCATGACAATGTCACCCCCAGATGTAATCATGCCAGGCATTGTTTTACAACAACAAAACATATATTAGAAAAATATCATAATATACCACATTCAGTCTGGAATGAGGTGAGTCTCAGGGGTTTATTCCCTGACTAAATCCTTGATTTACGTGTAATTACGATACTAAAAAAGTCTAAGACTAATACAATCAGCAGTAAATAAGAATAAAAGTGTATTTTTTCATGTTAAGAAGCGATTAGGAGACCAACAACATAACTCTCTATTTGTGTTCCCTCCCTCTGCATTGACTGCCTTAAAGACTGAAACACATCTCATACTGGCAGGGAATTTCACCTAGAGTCCCCCCCAAAACAAGATGATCTTGGCAAACTGTTCTGAAATATTGCCAGGAAAAACGCACACGTGTGTTTTTAATTATATTATGACCCATTTATCCACGTGTCTGAGTATTTATCATTGTATGAAACTAAACATTTCTATTTTAACTATTTCTATTTTTAAAGCAACACTATAGCTGCCATACCAATTTATAATCTTATAAAACAGGGCCAACCCCTGGCATAAACACTCTATGCAACTGTTTAGGGCGGGGGTCGGCAACCCGCGGCTCTAGAGCCGCATGCGGCTCTTTAGCGCCGCCCTAGTGGCTCTCTGGAGATTTTTCAAAAATGTATGAAGAATGGAAAAAGATGAGGGGGAAAAAAAAATCAATTTTTTTGTTTTAGTATGGTTTCTGTAGGAGGACAAACCTGACATAAACCTCCGTAATTGTTATAAATCACACTGTTTATATTAAATATGCTTCACTGATTCAAGTATTTGGCGAGCGCCGTTTTGTCCTACTTATTTTGGCGGTCCTTGAACTCACCGTATAGTCTGTTTACATGCATAACTTTCTCCGACTTTCTAGGACGTGTTTTATGCCACTTCTTTTTCTGTCTCATTTTGTCCACCACACTTTTAACGTTGTACATGAGTGCACAAAGGTGAGTTTTGTTGATGTTATTGACTTGTGTGAAGTGCTAATCAGACATATTTGGTCACTGCATGACTGCAAGCTAATCGATGCTAACATGCTATTTAGGCTAGCTATATGTACATATTGCATCATTGTGCCTCATTTGTAGCTATATTTGAGCTAATTTAGTTTCCTTTAAGTCCTCTTGATTAAATTTATATCTCATGACACATGTAATATGGCTTTTAATTTTTTTGCGGCTCCAGACAGATTTGTTTTTGTTTTTTTGGTCCAATATGGCTCTTTCAACATTTTGGGTTGCCGACCCCTGGTTTAGGGCTACAACGACTAGGGAGAGCCACATGATTATGGCGACTTATCATTTCAGTAGCTGATCAACATGGTTGTCGTGTTGTGCAGGTGTTTATATTTTGTTTCTGCTAAACTTTTACCACGGCTGAGTCAGCATGTTCTTTGGAAAAGGAGCGTCCCGGCCGCGTTCATTCAAAAGCCCATACAGATAATTGCTAACTACTACATTATTTCGAACTCTGTCATTGTGACAGATTTACGGCCATATTTCTAAGATGACCGTTCTATTTAAGTTTATATTGTAGCTGAACATTTTCTCCAATGATACAAAGTCTAGACAACATTTGATTTGTCATAGTTTTTGCCTATTTATTGGGTTTATTTTACTTTTCTTATCAATGCTGAAGGCTTCACTGTGAAAGGTGTTATTAGATACTTCCCCCACCCCACCCCCAGACCTATCCACCTATTTTTGTTATTTTCTTCTTCAATTTTCATATAAACTTTGGTCATTATCTGGAATATAAACACATGACTTTAAACATATTGGATTGAATCAATGTGGTTGTTTTGTTTATTGTTTATACATGATAATCATTGTTATATTTTTTTTACATTTTTATTAAAGTATTAACAACACATTATTTCCTAATATGTAATTATAAACATACTTGAATTGCATTTTTGTTGGTTGTGTCTTGTATGCACATACTACCATAGCCAAATCTACTTTTGGTCACCAAAAGTAATAGAGTAAACTCTCGTTTCTCGCTGTTAATTGGCTCTGGGCCTGGTCGTAGTAAATGAATTTCCGCGAAGTAGAAATTCAAAATGTAATATTTTTATAAGTAGAGCATAAAAAACAGTTTGTAGCTTTCTAAATACGTGTTTTAACATCAGGAGAGCCATCCAGACATGTAATAACACCCACATAGTCAACTCTACAAGCCGCAAACTTCAAAACGCGATGTGGCGAGGGACGACTATATTACAATACTCACTCGGCTGCAGTCAGTCATCAAAGACCGAAATGGGGCCAAAAATGAAATCTTGTTTGGGGCCACAAAAGCCTATGTTCACTGTTTAATCGCTGTTTTATATTAAAACGAAGTCGTTTCAGCACCATGGACAGCGACCACAGGCCTCATTGCCATTGCATTTCAATAAAGGAGTATGCTCTTTGTCTATACAATACAATATATTTTATTAAGCGGGACATATATTGGGATTCTTCTATTGTTTCCACATTGTACATTTAGTGAGCAACGTCACTGAACATTAAAATCAATCAAAAGCTATATGCTGATTCCGCAATGTAGAACACACACTAATGTGAATATGTACTTAATAAATTATAGTTTTTTCTTTTTTTTCAATAAAAGGCTCTCCTGTGGCGTCTTCTTCTTGTTATAAAGAACTCTTCTTCTTCTGGCCTGAATGTTGGCTTTTTTTCAGCATCCAAACTTAAAACCATTGACAGCACAAAAACATCAAGAAAATAAAATTCCATTCGTGCAAAAAAAAGCACTTCTTTCTCTGCGGTTGTCCGATAATTCCATAAACTTCACTTGGACGGAAATGTTATCTTTAAGGCTATACAAAACTTAAAATAGAGCATAACACATCACCTTCCACTTTATGTCCTCTCCTCCTTTTTGTGTGTCCCTTTTTGGCAAAGTTTCCCAAGCCAGAAAAAAAAAACATTCCAAACACACCACCACGACGTCCCATCTGCCAAAAAGTTGAAGAATATATTTAGATCTCCAAGGTTCATATTAGACTAAATAGTAGACGAATGTGAGAAAGAGGAGGGAAAGAAGAAGGGAAATCAGGATATTCATCGCTTCCTTGGCTGTTCTTAGAGATGAAAACAGATTGCATGTTGTTGTTGATCCAAGCAGAGTCTCTGCATCCTGGGTTGAATTATAGAGGAAAGACCAGAAAGCCTGAGAAGGTGGAGTATTTCCATCCGCCCATGAGGGTGCCTCGCTCCAGCTTTAGGTAAACACGGTCCTCCCGCTCCACCATCAGCAGTACTCCGTTACTGGCCGCCTCCCTTGTGACGTCCTGGTCCCCGGCAAAGGCTGATATCACTGGATAATCATTCTGCATCAGGTTTACCTACAAAACATGAATCGGGTTGCTGTTTTTGTCTTTTTTTAATCAGTGAAGCTGCAGAAATGAGAAAGGCTCACCTGAATGGTTTGTCTGTTGTAGACCTTCACTACGTGGAAGCTGAAGCTATAAATTCCCCTCCTCGGAGCCTGGAAAACACTCGCCTTCAGGTCGAAATGGTTGCCGATGTTCACTAAAACCTGCAAGTGCAAGAATTTTATTCTCATTTTGATTATAATATATTTTGGATATTTTGGTTTTGTTCCAATCAGCAGAAGCATCTAATAAGGAACAGAAAATATGCAACATTCTCTTGAAAAAACAAACAAACTACAATTTAAAAAAGTATAATCTTTTTAAGGTGGCTGTTTTTGAAGTTAAGATAATAAATTAATACAGGGCTACGTTAAATCATTTACAGTACACGCCCCCTTAAACTTAATGCTTAAAATGAGTGCATTGGGCAAAAACACCCATTATGCACATCATTAACAGCTCATGGTGGCAAAATATTAACAGTGGAAGCATTTTTTTTTTACTTGTGAAATGTTGTTTGAGTAAAATGTTCTGGATTTGAAAATAAAATAAAAAATGAATATGAGGCCACTCTGAATTGTTTAGACTATGCTTAAAATGGCTGCAGTGGACAAAAACACCCAATACACTCATTATTAACAGCTAAGGTGAGAAACTACTGATAATTACTTGATATGAGTATCAGTTTGAAACAAGTTTTACTTGAAAAATTTACTTTTTGAGTAAAAGTGTTCTGGATTTGAAATAAAAAACACACACCCAGATAAAAACATATATATAAGTCCACCTCAAATCAAAACCACATTAGGAATGCCATTAAAAGCTTAAGGTAGCTAAATACTGACAGTTACTTAATGCAATATTTTTTAAACACTTGTCAAACATAGTTGTTTGAGTAAAAGAGTTTTGGATTTGAAAACAAACACACCTAGAAAAAAAATAATTATGTAAGGCCAATTTAAATAATTTTCACTCCCCTTTAAAAGTTATGCTTAACATGGTTGCAGTGGACAAAAACACCTATTAGGTACATCATTAATAGCTTAAAGTGGCTAAATACTGACAGTAACATAATTCAATCATCCCTTTTAAACACTTGTCAAATGTACTTTGTTCAGTAAAAGTGTTCAGGATTTCAAAAAATAAATAAATAAATGTAAAGCCACATTAAATAATTTACACTCCTTAAACGTAATGCTTAAAGTGGTTGTGCTGGAAAAAAACATCCATTACGCACATCATTAACAGCTTAAAATAGCTAAATGATGTTACTTAATGGAATATTTTTTTTAAACACTTATCAAATGTATTTTTTTCAGTAAGTGTTCTGGATTTTTTTTAAAAAATGAAAGTAAGGCCACATTAATTATGTACACTCCCCCCTGGTTGCAGTGGACAAAAACACCCAATATGTCATTAACAGTTTAAGTTGGCTAAATAATGTTATTTAATTAAATCATTATTTTTAAACATTTGTTAAATGTAGTTGTTTTGTTTTTGTTTTTTTTTATTAAAAAGTGTTCTGGATTTGAAAACTAAGGTGGCTAAATAGTGAAAGTTATACTTAATGGAATCATCATTTTGAAACACTTGTCAAATAGATTTTTCAGTAAAAGTGTTCCGGATTTGAAAAAAAAAAAGACTGTAAGGCCACCTTAAAATATTGACACTCCCCCTCAAATGTTTTGCTTAAAATGGTTGCAGTCCACAAAAAACACCCAATACGTCATTAACAGTTTAATGTGGCTAAATAATGCTATTTAATACAGTCATTATTTTTAAACACTTATTAAATTTAGTTTTTTGGAGTAAAAGTGTTCTGGATTTGAAAAATAAAATAAAACAGACCCAGGTAAGAAAATATACATTATTGTAAGGCCATTTTAAATTATTGACACTCGTCCCTAAACGTGTTGCTTAAAATGGTTGTGGTGGACAAAAAGCACCCATATCACACATCATTAACAGTTTAATGTGACCAAATAGTGACAGTTATACTAAATGGAATTATCATTTTTAAACACTTGTCAAATGTAGTTTTTTCAGTAAAAAATATCCTGGTTTGGAGAATAACACATACCCATATAAGAAATTAATGTAAGGCCACATTAAATAATTTACACTCCCCCTTAAAATATGTGCTTAAAATGGTTGCAGTGGACAGAAACACCAATTTCCAACCAGCTTAAGGTATACTAAATAAATACAGTTACTTAATGGAAGGTTATTTTTTAAACACTTGTCAAATGTTTTTTTTTTTGTAAAGAAGTGTTATGGATTGTAAAATAACACAGCCAGATACGAAATCAATGTAAGGTCACATTATGTTATTTACACTCCCCCATTAACTTATTTACACTCCCCCGCATGCATCGGACCACAACACCCATTACGCACCAGTTTAGGGTGGCTAAATATTAACAGCTACTTAATAAAATCCTCATTTTAAACAAGTTTAAGTCATTAAATGTAGTTTTTTTTGTGTAAAAGTGTGTTGAACCTGAAAATAAACCCCACACATATATACCATTACCATTACGCACCAGTTGCTGTTTATTTAGATTACATTGCAACGCTGCAAAGAAGTTAGACAATGAGTGCGTGTTTTCTGCGTAAAAACGCTTGATTTTGGTTGCACATATACAAAGCACCATTTACGCACAGTGGTATCCTCTTTGGCATATAGCACATTACGCATTAAGGGGTCTTTAACGCACAAACTGCTTCTGATTAAAAAAAAAATATATATTTTTTTTCTCGCCCACCTGGTCGAAGTAGATAGTCATGGAGGTGTTGCTCATCTCCGACGGCTCGTGGTTGGTTCCACGCACGGCCGAAAAAGCTACCTTTGCCCCGGCGGAGCGCACCGAGATGCCGAGGGAGGACGTGACCCCTCCGTCCGATGAAGGGTTCGAGTCACACACGACGAGACACTTCCCCTCCAGCACGATGGGCTCCGTGTCGTTCTGGCCGAGGCACACAACCACGGTGCACCCCAGGAGGAGGAGGAGGAGGAAGATGAGGACCAGTCCCGGGCAGCGCGCTGGCACCATGGTCGCTTTATCCTGTGTTCGAACCCGGCAGCCCCCTTGGAGGTTTGTTAGCACTCGATCACCTGGTCCAGACTTGGCTCCCCTTCTCTCCTCCCTCTCTCTCACTCTTAAACACCCTCTGACTCCCCGGCTCCCCTCCTTCCTGTGCGCCTTAGTTAGTTTGTTTTGCGTGTTTGTGGAAGGATTCACACAAAGGTTGTTGCACACCCTGAGAAAAGTCAAACCAATTGTTGGATTACAAAGAAGTCAACTTTCCACCGGCCAGTTATTCCATTTAAGTGCGTAATCCGTGCGTAAAAATGTGTAAACCTTGATAGTTTTCTTATAGAATTACTTTTTTGGAGCTTAAAAATGTAGTGTGTCACCTACCTGCGCACTCCATGCTGCTGGTTTCTCCTCTGCCGATCAACGACTGAGCTCACTGTTCAGATGCTGGTCCAAAAAAAAAAAAAAAAAAAAAGCCAAGGTCTCTGGGCTCCCTTTCGATGGATAATCCACGCCCATTGTTTGTGCAACTCACAACTAAAAACACACACTTGGACCGATAGAGTTTGTGGATTTGTTTTTTTAAACACAAGTTGACTTCTTGTCTCCCAGTGTGTGTCATCTACATGCTGCTATACTGCTTTCTCATGTCTGCTCCTGATTAATCCAAAACGCAGGCTGGTGTGCGCAGCATAACTTTGCCTTGCCGACGCACATGCGGCACTCATGTATAATGTTAACAATTTGACACACAACACGGCCAAATAGAGGCTTTGCCGCCACCCAGTGGTGACTTTTAGCTCTTCACATGCTAGTTCTTCTCATTTACTCTTTAAAATGCTCAGTTTTGCTGAACAGTATGTTTTTTGATATAAATGCACTGCTGTTTGCTATCAAAAACCTCACAATGAAGCATGGAGTTTGCATGTTCTCCCTGTGACTGCGTGGGTTCCCTCCGGGTACTCCATCTTCCTCCAACCTCCAAAGACATGCACCTGCATGGGATAGGTTGATTGGCAACACTAAATTGGCCCTAGTGTGTGAATGTGAGTTGGCCCTGCGATGAGGTGGCAACTTGCCCAGGGTGTACCCCGCCTTCCGCCCGAATGCAGCTGAGATAGGCTCCAGCACCCCCTGCGACAAGCGGTAGAAAATGGATGGACAATGAAGCATTTAAAGATCAATTGTTGGCTATTTACCCATTTATTTAGTCATCAGTACAACAATATCACAGTTTACTACTCATGTGGAGCCTCAGTTTACGTACGAGCTTAATTGGTTCTGTGACGGCCAGCTCTTTACTCAAAACACTTGTATATCAAATCCACGTCTCCCATATAAATAAGTTAAAATCAACGTAGCTGGGGCTTCCCGCCACGTCCACAAAAAACACAATTTCAACACGTAACATGTCTTTTAAAAATTATATATATATATATATATATATATATATATATATATATAGGGAATGGAGTTCGACTATAATGGCTGACCTCCTATTTTTAACTACACATTGGACACTCTGGTGGGGCCTTAGACACTCCCACATCACATGCACAGGTGGGTTGGGGTTCGGGGGTGCAGCGTGCCCCTCATTGCCTGCTCGGCAGGCGCAGTCTGGTGGCCTGCCATTCCTGGGCAGAGACCTCGCTGAGGGTGTGAGGTTTTTATTTTTTGTAAAAAAAATTATTTTAATTTAATTGGGTTTTTTTGTCTGTAGCGTCGCATGGATTTCACTTCCTCTTGGACGGGGGTCCGTGCCCGTCTGGTCCGGCCTTGCACTGCGCTGCTTCAGTGTGGTGCAGGGTTGCAGTGTTACGCTTGAACTGCTTTGCCAAGTTAGCTAAATACACGCTCTGTCATGTTTTTGGTGTTTTCTTTATTTTTCTTTGAAGCACCCACTTCCTTTCTTCCCATGCTTGGAAAAACAATGTTATGTCCATCTCTAGCTATAAGCTAATGCTATAGCGATTAAAACACAATGTTTTTGTCAGATCTTACGGGGTTCACTGTGACCTTTGCTACACCAACTAAGGGAAAGGGCGCAAATGCTTTTAAGTCAAATTTCTGCTGAAACGTAAAGCCATACTTGCCAACCTTGAGACCTCCAAATTCGGGAGATTTGGGGGGTGGGGAGTTGAGGTGGGCAGGGTCGGTGGTGGGGTTAAGGGGGGAGGAGTATATTTATAGCTAGAATTCACTGAAATTCAACTATTTCTTTTATATATATATATATATATATATATATATATATATATATATATATATATATATATATATATATATATATATATATACATATATACATATATGTAAATACATATATATATACATATACACACACACACATATACATACATACATACATACATACATACATACATACATATATATATATATATATATATATATATATATATATATATATATATATATATATATATATATATATATATATATATATATATATATCTAATAACAACCAATAATTTTAATTAAACAATGATATGGAGTGTGACAAAATCCAAGATGGTGTATGGTGAGACTATGTGTGGAGATTAGCTGTTGAGTGTTACCGGTCGTGTTGAGCAAAAGGCAAAAGGGGCAGAAGAGGCTCATAGATCCGTGAGTCAAGCAGGAAGTCGGGGGTTATAGTGGGGCGTAGGAGGTCCGTGTCCAAGCGGGAGGTCGAGATCCAAGAGCCAGTCTGGGAAGCAGAGGAGCAAGGAATGACGAGACACACAGCTCGTCAACGCGGGAACGGAGGTCTGCAGTTGACAAGACTAATCAAAAAGGAGAAGAA
Organism: Entelurus aequoreus; assembly: GCF_033978785.1. Taxonomy (NCBI): domain Eukaryota; kingdom Metazoa; phylum Chordata; class Actinopteri; order Syngnathiformes; family Syngnathidae; genus Entelurus; species Entelurus aequoreus. The sequence goes on from NC_084745.1 coordinate 24,146,572, forward strand.
AACACAGAGAGCAAAGAGCAAGATTGCATAGAGCAGGTGATCGCTTACGGAACTCCAACAGATGACTTACTGGTCGGGAACAGATTATTAAGTTCTGGCCCGTAATGCAGGACTGCACTGTCTTAAGAAGGCAGGACCTCTGATCAACCACAGGTGCGCTGATTGCTGGTAATTGATTGCAGCTGCTGGCTGCAGCAGGACTGACACGCGCCTGGCGCGCTCCTGGAAGTGCGTTCTTGGAGGTGCGCTCAATAGAGTGCACAGATGAGTATGCATTGGCATGCGCCCGGGCTGTGACATGTATAGTAAGGAAGGAATTCATATGGCCCCATTCCAGGGTGGATCACATGTGAGAGGAAGGTGAAGGATTAATCATTTTTGTAGTGCAGTCGGCTGAAAATCATGGAAATCACCACTCTACAAAGCAACTGACACTGGTGAATTTTGAAATTGCCACAAAACACATTTTAAGATATTTAACACTCGACAGCCATCTGGCGGCTGAAGTAGATACTTCACACCCCAATTTGTTACGTTTCATGTGTCAGGTAAACCGCTACGAATGGGGCCAGATGAATCCTGTTCCTACTGTATACATCTGAGAGATATTTTAGTACTTGACGCATGCTACCTAATGGCATAACGTTTTATGCTAGCGTTTGTAGCCCAATTTTGCTAGTATACAACTAAGAATCTGATTTATTGTCACCTGAACCTGTCTGATTAACCTGACTCCAATCCCGGGCTCGGGATCTTTCTGTGTGGCGTTTGCATGTTCTCCCTGTGACTGCGTTGGTTCCCTCCGGGTACTCCGGCTTCCTCCCACCCCCAAAAACATGTACCTGGGGATAGATTGATTGGCAATGCTAAATTGGCCCTAGTGTATGAATGTGAGTGTGAATGTTGTCTGTCTATCTGTGTTGGCCCTGGGATGAGGTGGCGACTTGTCCAGGGTGTACCCCGCCTTCCGCTCGAATGCAGCTGAGATAGGCTCCAGCACCCCCTGTGACCCCGAAAGAGACAAGCGGTAGAAAATGGATGGATAGATGGATCTTTGTAGAGGAAAAACTTATGATATAAGTGTGTGTACAGACATACATATATATATATATATATATATATATATATATATATATATATATATATATATATATATAAATAATAATGACAAATGGGTTATACTTATATAGCGCTTTTCTACATTCAAGGTACTCAAAGCGCTTTGACAGTATTTCCACATTCATCCATTCACACACACATTCACACACTGATGGCCGGAGCTGCCATGCAAGGCGCTAACCAGCAGCCATCAGGAGCAAGGGAGAAGTGTCTTGCCCAAGGACACAACGGACGTGACTAGGATGGTAGAAGGTGGGGATTGAACCCCAGTAACCAGCAACCCTCCGATTGCTGGCACGGCCACTCTACCAACTTCGCCACGCCGTCCCTATATACTGTATATATATATATATATATATATATATATATATATATATATATATATATATATATATATATATATATATATATATATATATATATATATATATATATATATATATAAGCATAACACCATGCTTAAAGCAAGTGATAGTCCAATTTGGTTTTAGCACAACTTCAGAAGTTGAAACTAAACTAATTAAGCTGAGATTGTGTGTGTTTTTTTATGATTTCATGTATCAAGTTCCACGTATCCAGCTTAGGTATAGTGCACAGTGCTCAAGATGCATGCTCGCATACATGTAATACAGGCACATTTGTATAATCTTTAGACAAGAGTCAATGATTGATCGGGAATCTGAGGTGTTTGGGTGGATGGCGGCCATGTTTTTTAGCCTATCAGTCCACTGAAGGTGTTTACCAGATGTCATGGTGATCCGGCAAAACAGTGAGGTCTGTAGTCAAGACATTTGCAGTTCGTCATCATTGATGTTCACAAAAATTTTCACATTTCCTGGAATTTCCCATTTTCCCAATCGAAATGAATGGGCAATGAGCAGCTTAGGTATAGTGCAGTGTCTCTTTTAAGGACTCCTTCAATATTAATAGAATGGCACCTACTAGATGAACACTAATATGTCATAACGTCTGAGCCATTTTCAGGCATTAATGGAGGGAAACAAAAGCACATCTTAATGTGTCATTTCAATGAAAAGAAATGCGGTTTGGAACGACATAAATCAATGGTTCTTTGACGCTTGCAAATGGATTGAAGGAAAAGACCTACTCGCTGCACTGAAAGCTTTGGAGTGGTATCTTGATACAAGTAAACATCACGCACAATGCTCCTGCGTAAGCTTGGCATGAAAGAAAAAACAGTATTCCATAATCACAGTGATCCTTTTCTCCTTTCCCAACCCCATTTGACAAACATTGCACTGTCAGAGCCGCCTGCCAAACCATGCGGAAGAGTGACATCAGGTATCCGAGAGCCACAACCGACCCCGGGGCCTTTAAGAAGGACACGTAGCGACGGGGAAAACATCAAATGTCAAGTACGGGGGGGACATGCAAGCAAAAGGGATGTGGCCTACATGGCATTAACATACCAGGGGCTGCCATTGCCCTAAAAGAGGCCGCACATCCTTTAGGAAAGCTGATTGGCCAGACTGAAGTCCGTGTTATGTTTATTTCCCCTGACAGATAGCAGTGCCTACTGGCTTCCAGGAACGGGGAGGTCCGTGATGTGACGGGTCTTAAAGCGAGCCATCTGCTTTTTTTTTTCCTGTGGAAAACGACTCAGCCTCATCCTGACTTGCGTGTTTCTCAACAAACACGTTTTTCCCGGTGTAGAAAAAGTGAGTCCGCACCGACGTCGAATCCCCTGCGGTAGTTGGGGACATATTGTCTTACATGTGTTGAACACTGCAATTAAAACATCATGCATAAAAACCAAGCTCTGTCAACTCCAAAATGCACTTTCACTTCAGTGCCGCCACGCCCATCCTTATCCATCTGTCCTCCCCGTCCATCTGTCCGAGCGCAGCTATAAAAGACTCCATATTGCGTGTTCACGTTTACAACTAGCCCAGATTGCCGTGCTGCCCTGAAAGAAACCTTTGAGTGACACACGGAGTAATTGTGTCATGTCATGTGAGACGTGTGAGCGACACAACTTGATGACATCACTGGCTTGCTCTTAAAAATGCAAATGGTGTGTCTGTCGATGTGACACGAGAAATTAGTGACTCATGCGTTCACACTGACGTGGTTGAGCGTCACAATATTAAAATATAATTGCTACAGTTTACTGTCAAATGCACATTGTAATCGGTTCCGGACATGACAGCACATAGATAGATCATAAAAAAGCTGTTTACGACCTTGTAAATACTACATCATGAAAGGCCTCTAGACCAGTGTTTCTTAACCAGAACCATAGTGCCCATTGTTGGGCCACGAGCGCCCCCAAGAGGGCCACCAAAAAATATCAGTATGGGCCGTGACGGTACTCAGTAGTAATACACTTGTTCACCACTTGTGGCAGTAATGACAATATCAAACAAACAGAAGAAGTCTAGAGCTAAACATCACAGATACATTTCTTAAGAGCAATAATTATGACTAAAGTGGTGAAGCTGTATTTTCATTTGCTCTTTAATTTTATTGACAGTTTAAATAAAAAAGATATTCATTATTAATGTTGGTTATTCCTTTTAGCACGATGTGATTGTTTGTACATTTATTTTTTGTCAGTTATTTATGAGTGCCATCTTATGCAGTGTTTTGGTTGAGTAATTATTAGTATTTGTATTTATTGGTATTTACCTGTTTTTCTATTCAGCCTGACCTAAGGCTGGCGTTTATGTATGAAATAAAAAATACTTTTAATGATTTAAAGGCCTACTGAAACCCACTACTACCGACCACGCAGTCTGATAGTTTATATATCAATGATGAAATCTTAACATTGCAACACATGCCAATACGGCTGGGTTAACTTATAAAGTGCAATTTTAAATTTCCTACTAAACTTTCGGTTGAAAACGTCTATGTATGATGACGTATGCGAGTGACGTCACTAGTTAAACAGAAGTATTGGTACACCTTTGAATCCAATACAAAAAAGCTCTGTTTTCATCTCAAAATTCCACAGTATTCTGGACATCTGTGTTGGTGAATCTTTTGCAATTTGTTTAATGAACAATGAAGACTGCAAAGAAGAAAGTTGTAGGTGGGATCGGTGTATTAGCGGCTGGCTGTGGCAACACAACCAGGAGGATTTTGACTTGGATAGCAGACGCGCAAGCCGACGCCCGCACGGATGATCGGGTGAAGTCCTTCGTCCTTCCGTCGATCGCTGGAACGCAGGTGAGCACGGGTGTTGATGAGCAGATAAGGGTTGACTGGCGTAGGTGGAGCGCTAATGTTTTTATCATAGCTCTGTGAGGTCCGGTTGCTAAGTTAGCTTCAATGGCGTCGTTAGCAACAGCATTGTTAATCTTCGCCAAGCTGGAAAGCATTAACCGTGTATTTACATGTGCAGGGTTTAATAGTATTGTTGATTTTTTGTCTATTTTTCAGGTCAGGGGTTTATTTCTTTTGTTTATATCTGCATTTGAGCCTGATGCTATCACGTTAGCTCCGTAGCTAAAGTGTTTCGCCGATGTATTGTCGTGGAGATAAAAGTCACTGTGAATGTCCATTTCGCATTCTCGGCTCTCATTTTCAAGAGGATATAGTATCCGAGGTGGTTTAAAATACAAATCCGTGATCCACAATAGAAAAAGGAGAAAGTGTATAATCCAATGAACCCTTGTACCTAAGTTACGGTCAGAGCGAAAAAAAGATACGTCCTGCACTGCACTATAGTCCTTCACTCTCACTTTCCTCATCCACACGTTTTTCATCCTCGCTCAAATTAATGGGGTAATCATCGCTTTCTCGGTCCGAATCTCTCTCGCTGCTGGTGTAAACAATGGGGAAATGTGAGCAGCACTCCACCTTGTGACGCCACGCTACGTCCGGTAGGGGCAAGGCTTTTTTTTATAAGCGACCAAAAGTTGCGAACTTTTTCGTCGTTGTTCTCTACTAAATCCTTTCAGCAAAAATATGGCAATATCGCGAAATGATCAAGTATGACATAGAATGGATCTGCTATCCCCGTTTAAATAAAAACAATTCATTTCAGTAGGCCTTTAATATCATTTGACAAAGTTGTAAACTTTATAAGTAGGTTAGATAAAATTATTAAATATGATTAAAATCAATAGGAAGAATAATAATAATGTGTTAATATATGAGTGGTCCTCGGGGCCCTCTCTAATGGAAAAGGTGGGCCCCAAAGTCAAAAAAGATTCGGAAACCCCATGAAATAAAAGTCTTTAGTCACCTTTACACTCTTGTAATCCAATACAGCAATGTTGCCTGAGGCTGAGCCAATCAGTGGCTAAACTACTGAACAGCATGATCTGATTGGTTTGGTCTCATCTAGTGACAAATACCACAGTGGTATTGATATTTTTAGTTTTTTTAGTCATGTTTGTGATAAAAAAATGCTTAATTTAGGGTAAAGATAATGTACTATATGCTTAAAAAAATAAAAAGCAATGATGTGAAACCGCAATATCTAAAGCGCAATGTGGAGAGGGACGACTGTATAACAAATGGATGGATGGGTGAGACCTACACTGTTCCAATATCCATTTCTCTGTTCTCAATTGTTGATGACTGATGATAACAACCAAACCTGACCCCCCCATACACCCCGGATTGTAAATAATGTAAATAATTCAATGTGATTATCTTGTGTGATGACTGTATTATGATGATAGTATATATCTGATAGTATATATCTGTATCATGAATCAGACTAAGTGGACCCTGACTTAAACAAGTTGAAAAACTTATTCGGCTGTTACCATTAAGTGGTCAGTTGTATGGAATATGTACTTCACTGTGCAACCTACTAATAAAAGTCTCAATCAATCAATCAAAAAAAAGTATTAGGGATAGGACTCTTACAACAACTCCTGATTCAAGTCCGATTATTGGGGTGACGATTCGATTCAGAATCTATTCTTGATTTTAACCCGATTCTTGCATAATATTATTTGGTAGATAAATTATGATAAAGGATTTTTAGAAAAAAAAAAAAAAAAAACGTTAAAAGTTACAAAAAGCCCCCTTAAAAACGTTATGAAAAAAAACATTATTTAAAGGTGCCATATGTAGTAATGTGGCCAGAAATGGTACCGCTATTACGGTCAAAATTCAGTAGTCCCCTCCCACTTTCCATGACTGAGGTTGCCAGACACGCAGCCGAATCCGAATCCTACTCCAAGGAACCTCAAATGGCAATCGACGAGTCCTACGCTGTAGGTTTCTCTTGTTTATGCTTCTTGCAAGATGGTTTACTAAGTGATTATGCCATATTTTACTAATATCGATAAGCCAGAGGTATTTGTAAAGTTACGCAGCAATATTTTAATCGGGAGTCGGGACAGATTGTTGGCATTACCCTGCTAAAATGTCTAGTTTGACCGCACGGACCCCCATACAAATAATTATATATAGTCATATGTAATATATTATACATCACATAGGCCTACTTTGATGGCAAGCCAAGGCCAATAGTAAAATTACCGCCACATTTCGTTCAGCATAACTCCATGTTGCATCCAACCTGACGCACTGCATTCTCTTCCATGTACGCACATCACCATCTTTCAGTGCAGAGTGCAATTCTATGAGCCAACCCACTTTACACAAAAACCAAGTTACGCATAAATCATATAACCTACTACCATTGTTAATACACAAAGAAGAAAATCATTATATTGTGCCAAGCAAATACCACTCCATATGTGCCTGATGCATACAGTACCAGAAACCGCAATTAGCTATGCTAATATTGAAACCCATTTCCTCTGCGTATTAGCATATTGAGAACGAAATAGGCACGGACACTATATATAGCCACATAAGTTTGATTTGTCGAAAATATATTTTGCCCTGTCAGTTGGATGACAGATCGATGGTACATCGACATACAGGCCGTTAGCCTGTATGTCGATGTATGTATGTCGGGCTAGCATGCTAAATGCATTACACTAGTGTGATGGTGCTTGGCTCCTATGCATTCGTTGCATGAACATACTAGCTTTGTTAGAATATAGATCATAGACTGTATTGGACAATAAGTTTTACATACAAAATGTCAATTTCCATTTATTACAAGTAATAAGAAAATGTAAATGCCTTACTTACCTATCAAGGAGGAAATTAGCAAATTTGGCGTCAGATAAAAAAATCTTCTCCACCTTCAATCGTCTCCGTCTTTCAAAGGCATCCCCGATACAAATCCTCGTTTTGTTCCTGGCTTTGTCATGAATAAGTTGAGAATCGTAACGACACCTTTTAGATTTACTAAGGTCTGACATGTTTAGTAACTTTACCAGTGGCAGGAGATAGACGAAGAAAGCATAACTGGCAACCTGGATGTGACACACTCTCAGACATCTTAATTGGTCAAACGGTGGAGGGCGGGGCATCAAAATGAAAACAATAACAAAATTTCGGGCTGTAAATGTAATTCTGAAATTGGCATATCTCGCCCCGCTGAACTACCGTCATCAGTTATAAAGGTATTCAAAAAGAACATACTTTATTAATGCATTTTGACATATCAGGACCATTTAATGATGACTTGACATGAAATGATTACATATGGCACCTTTAAGAAAAATAAAGAAAATTCTTTAAAAAATGTTTTGATTTCTTTCCCGTTCATTTTCTTTCTGTAAAATACATGCCATTGAAACATAATTGTACAAAAATAAAAGTAATGTAAAATTAGTGCTGTCGAATGACATCCATCCATCCATCCATTTTCTACCGCCTGTCCCCTGTCCCTCTTGGGGTCGCAGGGGCCGCTGGAGCCCATCTTAGCTGCATTCGGGCAGAAAACGGGGTACATCCTGGACAAGTCACCACCTCATCGCAGGGCCAACACAGATAGACAGACAACATTC